>NC_089742.1:90556332-90856332 GCF_040412425.1 Macrobrachium rosenbergii | reverse complement strand
ACAGCAGAATTTCAGTAATGTATTTTTTTTTTCTTAGGCACTTTACCCAAGCCAGCAAGTGGCAGAGAAAGAAAATATGTCCTGGGATGCTGTATACCCAAAAATGATATTAAATCACAGGTTTAAACCTGATTGGATGATCCTCAATTATGTAGCAGAAGATGGAATTGTTCAAGCCCGCAGTGTTTTTCTAGGCCAGTTCTTAAAGGTGTAATCGCGGATCTTTGTGTGTCTGTTTTAATCTTGGTTTATCAGTGTTAATTGTATAGTAAAAGCTCTCAGTAAAAATGCCCTGCATTATTGTAAGGCTTCTGACAAAGAGCCTGTCAGATCTGCAAGAAGGCAGTCATGAAGCTCAATGATCTAAAAACTGCATGGTATCATGTTGTTAGGAAGGGAAAATTACAGATTTTGTAGGCCCCCATTTTAATGTCAATGAAAGTATGGTTAGGTACATAGAGAAGAAAGAGGTTGAGACATAAGGTTGTTAAATATGAGCTTCTTCAGTAGTGCAAAAACAGTTTCGACAGTGCAGGATAAGATAGTCGTTAAGATGGAATCTGCACTAATGTTTTGAATAAAGGACTGCTGTGAGAAGAACATCCCCTGTGGTTAAACATCAATAAATAAGTCTGTCTTTTAACTGTAGGTTTAAGTAGCAGTATTCTTATGTTTGGTAGGCAACAGTGTACAGGCACAGGAGAGCATGAGGACAGACATATCAGAAGGTATGACGACAATGATTAGAATTCTTATGTTATAATGAACCCATGCCATAAGAAGTATATTTCTATTAAGTAGAAGAGGAGGCAGAAGAGCCATAAGCAGGACCATCATCAGCTCTTCAAGGTTTCCAGGCCAGCAAGGAGTGTTCCACAGTTCCAGAAGCAGTTCCACTAAAGTCTGTTTCCTTGCATGGGGAAGCAGCACCCTCAGATACGGAAACCACCACAAAATATCCGGAGTCCTTCAAGAAATTCATGAAGGAGAAGGGCTACCATCCAGAACAGGTGTTCAGTATGGACAAGACTGACCTGTTCTGGAAAAAGATGCCCTCCTGAACATACTTCATGAAGGACGAATCCAAAGCCTCCGGATTTTAGGCCCAAATGTGTGGGAATGTGGCTGGCTTCATGTTGGGAAAATGACGTTTTTATATAACCTAACTTAAAAATATCATTGTGATATATACTTAGCTTTAGTCTCCGGCGTTTTTTCATATAGAATTTCAAAACACAAGCACAGCGAAAGGTAGGTCAGGTTTTCTCTACCTTTGTACACTAAATTACGATGATTTTGGTATAGGAACCATTTGCTGTAAAATCAAAGCAACTGTCGCTAATATCCGCAACATCTGTTGTTGGTTCCTCCTGGGTTGAAGTTTTTTTTCAGAAGGGACGCAGGCATAAATCCAGGATTTATTTTGGACTGACCTTTTGTTGACGTATTGGATCTTTGGCTTGGCATATTACGCTTTTACTGGATTGTTTTTTTAAATTTTGGCTTTTTCGAGGATTTTCTTTAAAGATGTCTGAAATGAATGTTGCACCTGTGTTTCGTGTGTTTTAGACTGAGTGTAAGGTGAGGCTGACTATTGAACCATGAGACCTACACTTATGTATGTATGTCGGGGAAATGACTGTTGCATTAATAAAACTTGTACAGAATATGAGAATCTGACTGAACAAGAATGGAAGGCTTTGAGTGCATATGTTCAGAAGCTGGAGAAGGATAGAGCTAGGAAGGCTGACTTCCTTAGCTCTAGTGGTCTCACCTAAATCGAGGTGGGATGTGTCCCCAATATTCTTGCAAAATGATTCTCCTGTCACTGAATTGTTTCAGAACCTTCACCCCTTCATCAAACCTGCGGATTTGATCATTAAGAGATGGCTGCAGAAAGCCACAGATCCGTAAGATGCAATCTCATCTGTGCATGGAGGATAAGAAAGGTAAAAGTGACAGTGATTTGTGTTGTGTCCCCAGTGTAGTGGAGGGGCGTCTGACCGGCTCCGCAAACTTCCTGTAGCCTAGACCTCTTCCAAAACTCCCAGGACCAGTGGAGGAGGAATGTTCTGAGAGCCGCAAGGGGGATGAAGAGCATTCTTTTTTCATGTCCTAGCAGGACCTGTGCTGACGCGTCCCAGGCTGCCTCGGATGCCAGAAATGATTGAATCCTAGGGAAGTGTTTTTCTTCTTCGGCTTTGTCTTTTTACCAGACCCTGTTGGAGTTAAAATTGAGGAGTCGAAATTTCAAAGAGGACCTGTCTGGCGCTTTGAGAAGAATTCTTTCATTCCAGCCCAGAACGCTTTATTTTCTTCTCCTTTGTCAAGAAGAGAGCCCACAGATCCCCTCTTCATCTTCAATGAGTTTGTCATGTACTAAGCAGATCCTGGTTGGCCTCCAAATCAGCTTTTAGCTTTGCTGGCTCTTTGACTAAGAGCTCTTCTCGAAAAGGAAGGATGTTTCTCTTCCCATCAAGTCCTCTCCAAGATTCCTAAAGTATCTTTTCTTTTCTGACATCCTTTCTCCCAGCAGGCCCTCTTCTGATTGAATATTGGTGGTCTGCAGGCAGCTCTTCTCCTGAACTCGCTTTCTCCTGCTAAGATTCCATCATTGTTGAGGCGCTCTTCTTTTTGTTTGATGCGCCCCCAGTAGCAGGCGCTCTTCTTTAGACGCTTTCTCATTTGTTCAGGTTCTAGGCAAGAAGGAATATCACTTCTCCTACTGAGCGCAATCTTCATTTTTCTTCTCCTTTGAAGTAATCACCTGACAAGCGCTCTTCTCACTTCAAAATCAGCCCCTACTTCAAAGCATAGAAAAAAACCCAGCCAAGCTCCCTTCTGGTAGAAAACAACCTCTCTCCTTTATTCAGCTGAGGTGTTGGATAAGAATGCTCTTCTCCTGTCAGGCACCAGACTTCATAGCTGGATAGCTCCCCCTCACAGGCGCTCTTCAGTGGTCAGAAGCTCCTCTCCTTCTAAAAAATAACTTCTCCTGTCAAGTGCCCCTCTTCGACAAGAAAATATAGTTTTCCTCCTCTTGCTGGTCTGGAAGTTTTGTCGGAGGATGAAATGTAAATGATGTTATATTTTATGAATAGTCAGAATAAGAGGTTGGCCACTTAAATACAAAAAAATGTGAGAGTTTGGAGAATCTCTTAAGCCTGCTTTTCCTTCTCCTGGCTCTATGCTTTGGCACAAAGACTCTAGATCCTCCTCTATGGTAAAGGTGGATTATTTTTATCTCCATGAAGAAAATTTTCTAAACCCTTTCAACATCTGTATAAAGTTATGGATATCACTGAAGGCACATGAGCCCCTGAATGTGTCTGGGAGCACTGTCAGACAGTGCTCTGCAAAATAATTATTTCGAAAATTCAGCAAAAATAGAAATTTTATGCCAACAACGTTCATTTTGCTGTCCTTTTTTCTAAATGTTTACATTTTGTGGAGGAATAGTTGAAGAATAAGAGTCCCAGCCCTCTAAATACAAAAAAATGTGTTCTGAGTTATTTCATAAATCAGTCAAAAAAAAAAAATCTTTTCTTATTTTTATATTTTCGTTCGTAACTCAAAACTATGAATGTTAGGCAATGAATTATTTTTTATGAGAAAGCCAACAAAATTCTCTAAATATTGACATATAAAAGAATGGAAAACAATAAGACCAGCTGGTGAAAAAATTGATAGAAAAAGGGCAAGAAACAGAGCGCTCTGCCTCAAAGTATGGTGAGAATTATCGCTAGAAAAAGTTTTTTTGAAGAGCCCCCTATCTCGGTTATTTTTCATAGAAATTACTTTGTAAATATACGAAAATGTAGAGGAAAAGTTGAAGAATAATGTGAGAGTCAAGAAAAATGGCTTTGTATAATGGCAACAGTTTCATTTTGACGTTATAAATTGATTGAAACGAAAAAAAATGTTACCGTTGTCAACATTATCGTTCAGTAGCTCAAAAGCTATAACAGTTAGGCAAATGGATTATTTTTTATGAGAAAGCCAACAAAATTCTCTAAATATTGATATATAAAACAATGAAAAACGAATAAGTCCAGTTGGTGAAAAATTGATAGAAAAGAGGGTAAGAAACAGAGCGATTTGCCCGGCGTATGGTGAGAATTATCGCTAGAAAAAGTTTTTTTGAAGAGCCCTATCTCGGTTATTTTTCATAGAAATTACTTTGTAAATATACGAAAATGTAGAGGAAAAGTTGTAGAATAAAGTGAGAGTCAAGAAAAATGGCTTTGGTAACGTGGAACAGTTTCATTTTGACGTTATAAATTGATTGAAACAAAAAAATGTTATTGTTGTCAACTATTATTGTTCGTAGCTCAAAAGCTATAACAGTTAGGCAGAATGAATAATTTTTTATGAGAAAGCCAATAAAATTCCCTAAATATTGACATATAAAACAATGGAAAACGAATAAGTCCAGTTGGTGAAAAAATTGATAGAAAAGAGGGTGAGAAACAGAGCGCTCTGCCCGGCCTATGGTGAGAATTATCGCTAGAAAAATTTTTTTTTTTGAAGAGCCCTATCTCGGTTATTTTTCATAGAAATTACTTTGTAAATATACGAAAAAGTAGAGGAAAAGTTGAAGAATAAAGGGAAAGTCAAGAAAAATGGCTTTGGTAACGGCAACAGTTTCATTTTGATGCGTTATAAATTGATCTTTGGACGAAAAAAAAAGTGATAGTTACCGTTGTCAACATTATTGTTCGTAGCTCAAAAACTATAACAGTTAGGCGAATGAATTATTTTTTATGAGAAAGCCAAGAAAATTCTCTAAATATCGACATATAAAACAATGAAAAACGAATAAGTCCAGTTGGTGAAAAATTGATAGAAAAGTGGGTAAGAAACAGAGCCAGGCTGCCTTAGGCATACGGTGAGAATTATCGCTAGACATTTTTTTTTGAAGAGCCCTACCTCGGATTTTTTCATAGAAATTACTTTGTAAACATACAAAATGTAGAGGAAAGGTTGAGGAATAAAGTGAGAGTCAAGAAAAATGGCTTTGGTAACAGCAACAGTTTCATTTTGGTGTTATAAGCTGTTCACCAAGCAGATCCTGGTAAAATGTTACCGTTGTCAACATTATCATTCGTAGCTCAAAAGCTATAACAGTTAGGTGAATGAATTATTTTTATGAGAAAGCCAACAAAATTCTCTAAATATCGATATATATGATAATGAAAAATGAGATTCAGAGCCCTGCAGCTAGAATCCAGGCGTCTCTTATGTGATGCACTAACGAATTTCCGCTAGTTTTACCGTAAAAAACTTTGCGAAAGCATGTTGGAAACTGTTCTCGATTGACGCCGCTGTATGTAAACAGCCACACGTGTTTACCCAACCTCGGTAGGCGCATGGTCTCTGACAGAAGTGTGGCCTGCCAGGCCTGCGTGGAGTGCGATCAGCTGATGTCATTGTGAGAATTTTACTCGCCATGGATTTGCGCATGCACAGTAGAGGAACTAAAAATTTATAGAAAATAGAGGATACCAAACAGAGTGTTTCCAATAATGTAATCCTACATTTTATAAAAAAATGTAAGATACCGAGAGAGAAACGTGGGTAGGATCAGCTGATTTCATTGTGAGAAATTTATTATGCCAGGGAATGCCCTGCGCAGTATAGGGACTGCTTGCCTGGCGTTCTCGATGCCTGAGTTGGAGGTCCAAGGTGTGCTTTAGCCTATGGAAACCACCAACTGTCCGAAAATAAAAAAATTTACCCTCCAGGAGTATGGAGATTTAAAAATGTCGGCTAAATTTTACCCTAAAATCTATGCCAGTCAGAAAAGAAGGGGGTAGGGGTTGTCTCTTGTGAATGCGTTACGTCAATTGACAGGAATGGGTTAAAGGGCTTCGGGAGTGGCTTCAGTCTAAGAAGGATGCTGGCAAGACTGTTTTCTCCTTGCCTCCTTCCAGACTCTCTGGCAGAGCTGGAATGTGGTATGAGACCAAAACCCTATGGGGTTGGCTCTCCCCTCTTCTGCTGGATCGGACTTTTCTTCCTTGGTGGACTCTTCAAGAAGGCTCTCTCAATTCGGCCAAGGCTTCTTGGGGACTGTGCGAACTGGACCATTTCCTCAAGGGCCTTTTTCGTATCCTGGAAGTCTTCAACTTCATGGACTGGTCTCTTGGGGCCTTAGCTAAGAGGACTCTGGATTCGGACTTCAGTTAGTATGGAAGACCTCAGCAGTGTTTTGTCTTGCCTGGACAAAGCTGTCAGGGACGGCTCTGCTGAGATCGCTTCCCTTTTTCGGCAGCTGGCCTTGCTGAAGAAGAGGTCCGTCTTCAGCTCCTATTTGTCCAAGTCTGTCTCTCCTTCCAGAGGTCCTCCCTCCTGTACGCTCCTCTTTCGAGCCATCTGTTCCCCAGGAGACAGTCAAGGAGATTTCTAGGTCCTTGTCGGAGAAGGCTTCCCAAGACCTTCTGGCTCAATCCTCGAAAAGGATGAGACCTGCAGCGCCTATTGTGAAGAAGGAGAAGGCCCCTTTCAGGAGCCCTTTCGAGGTGCAAGATCTTTTAGAAGGCGCAGACCAGAGAGAAGAGGAAGACCTTCAGGACTCCCTTCAGGAAGTCAAAGTGATACTCAAGTCCTCCAGACGACAGTGGGTGCCAGACTGCTGAACTTTGCCGAGGTCTGGGCACAGAGAGGGGCGGACGACTGGTCCCTCTCAATTCTGAGGAAAGGCTATTTCATCCCCTTCAGGGAGAGACCTCCTTGACAACAACTCCAAGGAGTTATCGGCAAGATACAAGGATCCTGTTCGGAGACAGGCCCTTCTGCTAGCTGTGGACCAAATGCTGGAAAAGCAACCATAGAACCGGTTCAAGATCTCCATTCCCGGGGTTTTACAACCGGCTTTTTCTGGTGCCAAAACCTCGGGGGTTGGAGACCGGTTCTGGACGTAAGCGCCCTGAACTTCTTTGTCATCAAGAAGTTCTCGATGGAGACGACATCTTCAGTTCTGTCGGCGCTTCGTCCAGGAGATTGGATGGTGTCCCTGGACCTTCAGGACGCCTACTTCCACATACCCATCCATCCCTCCTCCAGAAAGTACCTCAGGTTCATGGTGGCTGGAAGACCTTTTCAGTTCAGGGCTCTGTGCTTCGGACTTTCGACAGCCCCCAAGTGTTCACGAGCATTCTGAAAAATGTGGCTCATTGGCTTGCATTTAGAGGGGGTGAGGATTTCCTTGTATCTCGACGATTGGCTGATTCGGCCAGTTCAAAAACCGTTGTCTGGAGGACTTATCACTCACCCTAAAATTGATTCAGTCCTTAGGACTTTTAGTAAACCTCGAGAAGTCCCAGATGATTCCTCAGCAGAGAATTGTCTACCTGGGGATTCTGATGGATTCTCGGGTTTTTCAAGCGTTTCCTCCCTGGAAAGAAGGGAACGCTGCCTGCAGAAGGTGACAGCCTTTCTAGAGAAAGACAATTGTTCCGGCGAGGGAGTGGATGAGTCTGCTGGGGACCATTTCCTCTCTGGAACAGTTCGTTTCTCTAGGAAGGCTGCACCTAAGACCTCTTCAGTTCTTCCTGAAAGAGAGTTGGGATCGGAAATCCCAAGATTTAGTCAGATTCCTTCCAAATTTCGGATCGGATAAAGGAACATCTCCGTTGGTGGTTGGACCTCCAAAAACTGGGTCGAGGAATTCCTCTTCAACCGCCGAGCCCTCGCCTAGTGTTGTTTTCAGACGCCTCAGAGTCGGGTTGGGGAGCAACACTAGGCTCGGAAGAAGTGTCAGGCACCTGGGAAGGGGAGCAGATGACCTGGCACATCAACAGGAAGGAACTCTCAGCTATCCATCTGGCTCTCATCCACTTCGAGCCACTAGTCAGGGGGTCTGTAGTGCTAGTCAACTCAGACAACACCACAGCCCTGGCCTATATCAGAAAGCAGGGAGGAACACACTCCTTCTCCCTTTACGACACAGCAAGGATGTTGCTGCTGTGGGCGGAGGAGAGAAACATCATTCTCCTTACCAGATTTGTTCAAGGGAGAAAGGAATGTGAGAGCAGACCTGCTGAGCAGGAAGGACCAAGTTCTTCCCACAGAATGGACTCTCCATCCCGAGGTTTGCTAAAGGCTGTGGAGCCTTTGGGGGAGACCCAATATCGACCTCTTCGCTACTCATTGGAACACAAGACTGAGAACTACTGCTCCCCAATCTCGGACCCCAGAGCAGTAGCGATAGACGGCCTTCTCCTAAATTGAGAAGGTCTAGACGGTTATGCCTTTCCCCCATTCAAGATCCTGGGGGAGGTAGTAAGAAAGTTCGCTGCCTCAAAAGGCACCAAACTGACCCTGATCGCCCCCTTTTTGGCCATCTCAAGACTGGTTCACAGAGGTACTGGAATGGATGATAGACTTTTCCCAGGTCGCTCCTCTCAGGAGCGATCTTCTCAAACAACCCCACTTCGACAGATTCCACAAGAATCTCCCCACTCTCAACCTGACTGCCTTCAGACTATCGAAGGAATGGTTAGAGCGAAGGGATTTTTGCGCAAGGCTGCAAAGGCTATCGCCAGAGCCAGGAGATCTTCTACCTTGCGTCTCTACCAGTCGAAGTGGGAGGTTTTTAGAAGATGGTGCAGAGCTCAGAAAGTGTCCTCTTCCAGTACCTCTGTGATGGACATTACTGATCTCCTTATCTACTTAAGGGAACAGTGCAATCTTGCCGTTTCCACCATTAAGGGATACAGGAGTATGCTTTCTTCTGTTTTTAGACACAGAGATCTGAACATCTCGGATAATAAAGACCTTCACGACCTCATAAGGTCTTTTGAAACATCAAAAACAAGTCTGCAAGACCTCCCAGCTGGAATTTGGACGTAGTATTGAAATTCCTGATGTCCGAGAAGTTTGAGCCTCCTCGATCTGCCTCGTTCAGGATCTGACTAGAAAGTCTTTGTTCCTTTTGCTCTTGCTACGGCAAAGAGATTGAGCGAATTACAGGCTTTGGAAGGTTCAGTCGGTTTTAAAAAGGACTCAGCAATCTGCTCCTTTAAGCCCCTCTTCCTAGCAAAGAATGAGAACCCTTCAAAACCATGGCCAAGGAGTTTTGAGGTCAAAGGACTTTCCGCTTTAACAGGGCAAGAGTTGGAGAACTCTCCTGTCCAGTGAGAAGCCTTAAATGCTATCTGGAGAGGAAGAAACAGCTGGGAGGCAACACCGAAAGTCTTTGGTGCTCAGTAAAGGATCCGACAAGAGCAATTTCTAAGAATGCCCAAGCCTGCTTCATCAGAGACGTTATCAAAGAGGCGCATCTTTCTTGTGAGGACAGTCCTGAAGCTCCTTAGAGTGAATGCACATGAGGTGAGAGCCATAGCTACTTCTCTGGCTTTTCACAAGTCTTGGTCTCTCCAGTCTATTGTGGACTCTACTTACTGGAGATGTAATTCAGTGTTTGCTTCTCATTATTTGAGAGATGTTCGTGTTACCTATGAGAAGTGCTTCTCTCTTGGAGCCTACGATCCATGGATTCGGTGCTGGGTCAAGGAGCTGAAGCTAATCCTTTATAGTTAGTTATCCTACTTTATTTTACTTTTTTTGTGTTGTTTTTTATGGTTGATTGAAAGGATGTTCTAGGTGTGACTCCTTTTCAATTCATAGTACTAACAATGTTAGAATGGTCAGGTGGTCGGGATTGGTTGTTGTGCTCCTTGTTTTTTATTTATACCTAAAGCTCTATCATGTAAGAGGGATGGCCCCCATTGATATGATACAGGTAAAGGCTCTGTCATGTAAGCGGGTCAGCCCTTTGACATGATCCAGAATTAGGCTCTGTCATATAAGCGGGTCAGCCCCCATTGACACGATCCAGAAGGGCTTTCAGCCACAGGTCACGTCCTTGCTGAAGCTCTTGAGGCAAGCAGACTCATAGACAGTATCCATGAAGTCTTCTGCCCAATCAGGTAAGAACCAGGGTTTTTGTTTATTCCTACAACATATGTTGTTTTTTCCTGTTTTCTAGTTATAGCTGTCTCTTGCCCTCCACCAAGGGTGCCAATCAGCTAAGTATATATCTGACGGGTAAGTTTCATGTACAAAAATGATATTTTTATGATAAAATAAAGTTTTGTACATACTTACCCAGCAGATATATACGACATGGCCCGCCCAGCCTCCCCTCAGGAGACAGGTGGAAGAGAAAATCTGATTAGAAAACGGGAATGGTTCCTATTCCCGCCACCCAGCGGCGGGAAAGGTAGATCACCTGACCTACCTGTCGCGTGTGCCGCGAAATTTGAAATTCTGTTGGGAACGTCGGAGACTATAGCTAAGTATATATCTGCCGGGTAAGTATGTACAAAACTTTATTTTATCATAAAAATATAATTTTTTATAAAATAGTTGTTCCTACATGATATACAAACCATCTGTCCTTTCCATTAGGAATTAGTAACGGCCCTTAAACTCTTGAACAAGGTGGTTAGGCAGTAACTACTGTCCAGTAGGCAGGAATACCCACCTGCCGGGATGTAAACATTCCAGTTTGCTCTCGGCTGTCATGCGTTGCAGACGTGTTTTCGGATGTCTTTACCTGACTGTCATTAAGCTCTTTTTTTCCCAGTGGGATCTTTTTTATATTTTTGTGTATATATTGTGTGTTGATGTTTGTTAATATACAAACCCACGTTGTATGAGAGCCTTGTGTAGGCCGTCATCCCCCAGCATGTGGCTTGGGGTTGGCGGCCAGGGGCGTAACAAGTTTGCTCCCCTTTTATTGGACCTCGCGCCCTCTGCTTGTACAAAGGCATGACTGTATCCTTATTCTGACTTGTGCTGAGTGTTGCTCTTTGCCGCCTCATTGAGTTTGCCAGGAGGAAACTTCGGAGGAAGGTTGCTGGGTGTTGCCCGAAAGTTTTCTTTTCCAACGGCACCCTCGGTAGCAGCCCCTTTGTCCTTGTTTCTCTCTCCCGGTAAGTTTTTCCTTCTTGCTGTCTCCCCTTAGCCCTCTTCTCTCACTTGTCAGGGCAAAGATTGCAGAGGGAGGGAGGCAGTCAGGCGACCTCTTCTCAGGGGCCCCCTCTTGCTTTGTAGGGCAGTTCCCCTTGGAGTGAGAGGAGTCTCCATCTACTACTAATCAGCTTTGGTTTTTTCTTCAGGTTGACAGTGAGCATCGTAGGTGCAGCAGTAGATAGCTGGATATCTCACTGTTGGATATCTTATCCTTGAGGAGTTTTCGTGTGACACTCATACAGTGGTTACTTCAGGAACGACCACAGTACCTGGGTGGCGATGGCGTAAGTCCACATCAGTGTCTATGGTTTCTGTGTATATGTGGCCCTGTCTACTCCTGCTGTGCCTCCTGTCTTGATTGCTTCTGTTGCCCTGGTAACCAGTCACTGGGTAGCTCCTGCTGTGCTCCTGCCCCAGCTGCCTGGTTGCCCCTGTTGCTGCTGCTGACATTCCTGAAGCTCCTGCCGGCCGGGCCGCTCCTGTCATGCCTCCTGCCTCAGCTGCCCTGGTCACTCCTGTTGCTTCTCCTGGTGTTCCTGTCGCTGGGGCCACTCTCGTTACGCTTCCCCAGTGATTCCTGTGTTTCCTGACCACCATCCTGTAGAAGATGTTAGAGAAAAGATCAAGGAAGAAGTCCTGTTGGATGTAGTCATTTTCTTCAAGTTGATCTCTGACTTCGTCTTCTGCTTCCTTCTCCCTTTCTTCTTCTTCTGAGACTCATTCCGAAACAGTGCTCGGAACAGCTGCCGAAGAAGAGAAAGGCTGCCTCTCCCTCTCCTAAGAAGTCCCTCCATGGGGCTTCTAAGGGGCTGCCTCCTTTCATGGGGAGTTGATGGGATCTCTCATCGATTCTTCCTGGCCTTTGGGCTCTGGAACCGAATCGCTTACCCCAGGGTCTTGCGTTTCGGAGGTCACAGATACGCAGACTTTGGTTGTGCTCCTGTCGCCATTCTAGGAGTTCTGCTTCTAGACTGGTGCTGTGTCAGGTGCTCAACTTTGTCGAGTCATACCGAATGCTCGAGAATCTTCAGAGTCTCGTGCATCCCGAACCGACGTTGAAGAGACATCTCACCATCTTGGTTCAGGCACGGGGCGAGAGAAAGAACCAAGACATGCAAGTGTCTTGGTTCTTCCTGCCAGTACTGAGTTTTAAGTGCTTGGTCAGTTCTGAGACAGTGCTCAGTCAGGTTCCCAGCCTGGTGTCTCGGTCCCAAGGGTTCGAACACCTGGAGAGGCAAGGAAGGTTCCCTTCAGAGGTCTTGTGGGACTTCTGGTGGACTACCTCTCTTCAGAGATGCAGTGCATTCTCTCGTTTGGCTCTTCCTGGCCCTTGGGGTCGGGAACAGATTCGCATTCCCCATTGGGGTCTCATGTCTTGGGGGCCTTGAGTGCGCAACCTTTTTAGGCTGCCCTTGATTCCAGTTCTTAGAAATCTGCGTCTAAGACTGATTCTGTGTCTGTCCCTCCTTGGTTTTCTGTGGAAGCTGAGAGAGGCTTACTCCCGATGGTTGTTCTTGCGAGGTTCGGGAATCTCGCCAAGCCCTTGGACTCCTTGGAATCTTGAGTGCGGATTCCTTGTGATCACGAACACTTGACTAGCAAGTCGTGGAGTGTCCGGGATTCTGTGAAATCTCGGGTACTCACCAAACCAGTACTAGGGAGTTCGCTCTCCAGTCTGGTTTAGGCAAAAGACAAGAGAAGGTGTCGAAACATTCAGATGTTTTGACATTCCTGCCTGCTTCGTTTTGAAGTGCTTGATCAGTTCCGAAACTCGTGTCTCGGACCCTTGGGTTCGAGCACTCAGGTTAGCAGACAAGAATCCCTTTAAACCTTCTTCTCGAGGGGCTTTGGCCTCGAAGGAGATTAAGCATGTCTTTAGGACAGCACTAGTTTACGACCAAGCTTTTCCGTTTCGGTTCTGCTGAGCCCTGCTTGCTCGCCCAGCCACTGATTGCATACGTGATCAGTTCAGATCAGCTCTGCTCACTTTTCTCAGCGTGCTTGCCCAGCCCCTGATAGTGTTTCGAGACTGGCTCGGCTTGCTCACCTGGTCCGTGATCGTGTTTACGTGATCGGCTCGTGCGGTTTAGCTTGTGTGCCCAGCCCCCAATTGCATCTACATGATTGGCTTGGCTCGCTTGGTTCGGCGAACTGAATGCTGTTGAGGTTCTCCTTCCTTCAGGAGACTCAACTCAAGTGAACTTTTGCTCTCTTCAGGTTAGCACTTCGCCGTAGCATTAGCAATCTCCTTCCTCCATGCTGCCGTCATCACCTCTGGTTGATGATCGCCTGCAGTCGGCCTCTCCTGCTGCTTCTTCTAGCAGGACAGGTAAGAGTGCTTTTTCTCCTTTCCTCTTCCCTCAAACCCTTTCAGTTGCTGCTGGGGGATGTGAGCCGGATAGAGAGGACTCTGACAAGTTTTGTTTCTCATCAGAGTTCCGCTACAAGGATCTTCGTCTCTGGCTCGGTCTTCGGATTGGCTCACCTTACACCCGAGTAGTCGAGGATGGTTTTCTGGGTTCTGGCGAGGTTATCCCTCCAAGAAGAAAAGATCGGGAGTGTTGCACCCCATGAGAACTCGAGGGTCTTCTTCTTTGGGATGCGGACACCCTTGATTTTCTTTTCATACAGATCTTTATGCCGATTTGTCAGCACAGTGATCTCAGGGAGAAGACCACGGCATCCCCTATGAATACTCTTCACTGCTCCTTGCAGGGGTTTTGTTGGGGCTTGCTATAAAGGCTTTCTCAACCAGATGAATGCATTTTCCCTGGACAAGGAGTTCATTTTGATCAAGTCACCCAATCAAGCTCCTTTCCCTTCCTCTTCCTTGACAGAAGCGATTCTTCTTGCCTCGGTGGGGTCTTATGCCGACTAGCAGATTGTCCTGGCTCTGGCTCATCCAGACTTGGATCTCGTGCTGTTTCTCTTTGCTGCTAAAGGTGTTCCCTCTCGCAACAAGAGACGGCGAACCTGGAGGACACCGCTATGGTGTCCCTCCAGGTAGTCTTCTGATGAATCTGTGATCCTTCACTTTTTTAAGGCTTTGCCTCCTCGGATGCAATCATTCCTTAAGAGGTCTCTGCCTTCTAGAGACTGTTCCAGTCTTGGGGTGGGTTTGCCTACCCGGCACCAGACAGCAACCTGGTGCTAAGAAGAGGGGCACTGTCCTGATTCCGATCTCCAGTCTAGTAAGTCCTGAGTCATCACATTCCCTCAAGAATGGACCTTTATTCGGTTCTGCTTCCCTCTTTCGCAGAGAGTAGGTAGATATTGCAGTAGTCAAGAAACATGCCAGGGCAACTGCCTTGTCCTCTGGACAGTGGCAGCGTAGGCCTTCTTCAGCCCATAAGTAGTCTCAGGCCCCAATGACTCTCGCAGAACATCCAGCCCTCCTCATTCTCTTCTTAGAAAGTGTGCATATGTGTGTCTCTTTCAACCCTCTTTCAATCAGGAAGAGGGCAGAGAGAGGAGAGGACAGGAGAACACTCGGAATGGCGTTCTCCTCCTGCTGGTGCCTTGATGAAGGAATGACTGTCAAGTCATTGGACTGTATGACAGCAACATAGGCGAGACCTGGCAGTGGATATCCTTCAGAAGTGTCTATTTCCTCCAGGTCTTGGCCACCTTTCAAGCCACCTTTCAAGGAACTTCCGTTCCGTTTCCTCTTCCGTGTTCCCGACTTAGGGAGCAGCCAGCCCAGCTAGAGCTAGTCGTCTTTGGTGTCCTGTCGTCGCTGCAGAAGCTGTCCCCTCGGACAGCTTCACCTTCGATTCTCTTCATGGAGAATGAAGGAGATCTGCTCCAGTTCTTAATCCGTTCCTCTCTCGAAAGATGAGGGAGGATTTAGGCTGGTGCTTGATCGACAGGAACCTTTGAACATGTCTTCATATTCTCCTCAAGACATGCTTCTGTTCTCAGATGCACTGACTTGGGAATAGGCGCACACCTGTAAGACTCTTGTCTTTGAGGTATGTGATCGAGACTATAAGTACCTTCTTATCAACGTCCTTAAACTCAAGGCAGTTTCCTGGCCCTCCAAGAGTTTCAGGATTGGTTTTTTGAGATACTCTGGGGTGTTGTTAGGCAACAACACCACAGTAGTGGTATATGTCAACAAACAAGAGTGTCTCGTTTCCCTCCTGTTGCTACAGTTGACTTTGCAGGTGTTCGAGTGAACTTTGGTGCACTCTGTAGAGCTGTCAGCCAAATACATTCCAGGTAGTGGGACGTATTAGCAGACAAGCTCAGCCTCTCTCATCAAGTGACGGAGACAGAGAGCTCCCTTCACTCATTTCTTCACAGAGAGGTTGCTCGACTTGAGGGCTCCCTATCATCCTTCTGTTTGCCTACCGGCTCAGCAGAAGTCTGCAGGTCTTCTGCTTAATCATACCAGACCCACGGACTGCTCCGGTGATGCATGCTGACACGATGGGACAACCTTGACATTTTCATCTTCCCTTCGTATTTGTCTAGTTTGCAAGGTGTTCAGCAAGTGTTGTTCACCCCGAATTTAGATGAATGTAGGAAGACTTCGCCTTTTCCCTGACCTGCTAACTCTGCTTCCAAGGCACCGAGAGCGAGAAGAGCTTCTTGCTGAGTGGTAACGGAGATAGCTGGATATTTGCAGTACACTCCCTGAACACCTGAATTCACCCTTAATCCCACTAGTCTGAACAGCTCTCAATTACCAATCCCACTAGTGGGAAATTTTAACAGCCAGCATTACCAACGCTGCAGGTAAAATCTTGTCACTTGAGCTGACACAGGTGTGTGCCAACACTCCTACCTTTGTCAATTGCTTTTTGTTCGCGCTGCTGGAAGGTTGTTTCCTTCCGCAGTGTGAGGTTAATCCTGTTGCCCGACTTCTCTTTGTATTTTGGATTTCTGGTGAAGACCTGGATTGTATTTACCATTTTTTTTCTCTTGGATTTATGACTTCTGCTTGGTTGCTGAGCTTTTTCTGGATATCTTCGCCGTAGAACGTTTTTGGATTTGGACTCGCCGGTTCCTGGTCTCAATTGGTCATCATGGACAAGTCTTCTCTTTCACCTTCTATTACCTCGCCTTCGGCTTCGACTTCGACTGCCCCTACGACTGTGGATGCTAGCGACCATCGCTCCTGTTCATCCTGCAAGAGACGGATGAGTACCTTGAGACACAGTAGACATTCAATCTGTCAGGTATGTAGGAAGCGTAAGTGTGATGTGCAGACTCGTTGTGATGAATGTTCCGATTGGACGGTACAAGAGATGGAAGATTACATTCGTCATCGCAAGTCTTTGGCTAGTAAGGGCAGCAAACGGCGGTCAGATTCTTGTTGCCTCAAGCGTCTCAGGAGGCTTCTGCTACAGATCAGTCAAAGGATTTAGCGAGTTGAGAGGTAGTCAAACAGATAGAGGATAGGATTGGAAGGAGTATGAAAAATTTAATAGCTAGTCTTTTTCAACAATTCTCAGATAGGGATAGTAGTAGCATTAGGATGTCTAATCCTTCTTCCTTTTCAGCTCCCCTGCCTGTTCCAGAACCAGCCCTAATGGGTGCTGAGGGTAATGGAGAACCGCAAGCCTCCGAGTGGGTAGGTTCTGCCGGCCCCCTTGGCGCGGAGCAGGCAGTGAAGGATCCCCCCCAACCCCCTTGTAGTATTGATGATAAATTTTATGTTGATAATGTTAGTCAGGATCAGGATCTAGGTGTGACAAAGACAGATAGGTCTGGGTTAGGTAGTGAGGAGAAAGTATTAAGGATCGTTCTCTTGGATGGGTTCCGGTTTCGGGTTCGAGTAGATTTTGTGCTCTAGCAAAAGTTTCGCCTTCATCGCTTCTTTTTCAGCCCGGTTCAAAGTCTCAAGTCAATATTGCAGTTCCAGTGGTGCAGAATCCTTCTGCTTTAGCTCCTAACTCACTTTCAACTGTTTCTGAATCTTCTACTTTAGTTTCCCCCTTCTCTGTTTTTCCTACTCCTTCATCTAGTAAAGCAGATTCTGGTATGTCCTTTTCAGCTTCTAAAAGTGGTTTGTGTGACCGGCAATTGGATGTGGCGGAATATAATGCAGATTTGTTGGGTCTTTCAAAAGGGTACAGACTTTTGGTGAGAGGTTGTTTTTTTGAATGGTTTCTCTAACATTAGACAGTATGTGACACAGGAGTGTCCAGAATTCATGTCGGATATGCTTCAGGATTATCAAGGAGGGGCTGGTTCTCTGTACTTTTTGTCCCTTCGTTCTAAGGATTCTTCTTATTTTAGTTTGTTGCTCCATCTTCTGCTCCCACATTCTCTGTTGCTCCTTTTTCAGTCTCCTCTTCAGGTTTTTCTTCTCCCTTCTCCTGTCTATCCTGTGGCTTCCACATCTTCTGCTTTCCTTCCTTTGACTTTTGGCATTTTCCTCTTCTCAGGTAACTCTTTCTGTGTCTGCTATTCCTCTGTCTCCTGCCTTTCCTTCCTCAGCACAGCCTTCTTCAGTAGGAGGATCTTCCGGGCAGGTGAAAACTCAGTTTCGGCAGAATTTGGCCTCAGGCATTTCATGTTCCAACCCTTTGGGTATGTGCAACCCTTTGCATCCACTTCAAGCGGCTGTTCCAGTAGTATCAGGTATTTCACAGGGTTTGCCCGTTGCTTCTAGTTCCGGTTGTTTGTGCTCCGCTGTTTTGACAGGGCTTGCGGTACCTTCTCCGAGCAGTCTGCGGCTGTCATCGCCTGCATTTTCCACTGTGGATCCTCCAAGCGTAGCTTCTACCTCTTTCATTCTCCCTCCATCCTCTTCGTCTTCTGTCCCTAGGCAAGCGGTTTCGTTTGCGCATCCTCCCCCAGGGTTTGGCAATGCGGGTTTGGCTCCTCTCACTTGTCTTCCCATTGGTAACAATGTGGAATTGGCTCCAGGTTTCTCGGTTCCTTCCTCTCTTCCCGGTGGAATCAACTATGCGGATTCAGCTCTGGGTACCCGTTTAGGGGTGGGTGTTCAGCATTCTGGTTATGGTAGTCCTCTTGCAGACTCTTCGTCGTCGTCTGGGCTTTGTTCAGTTCCTCCTTCGTTGGTCTTAGACTGTTCGGACATTTCAGAACAGGATTCTCATCTGGAGGTTCAGGAGATTCCGGCGGATTTAGAATGTCCTCTTGCCAGCAGTAATGATTACAGATGTGTGCTTGAGTATATTACTTCTTTATACTCTCAAGCAAGAGCTCCGGACCAACCGCATTCGTCAAATCAGTCTTTATTTGAGTCTTTTTATGCCACTAAGCCAGCTCCTGCTCCTTTTTCATGTGGGCTGATTTGGTTTGATCGGGTTAGACAGGCTTTGGAGGAGGCGGACGGTTGTTTAGCATCGTTGGTGGCTTCTAACAGGCAGGACATTTCTCTTCTTTCTCCGTGTAAGGCGATTTACGCAGTTCAAGGTAACCCTTTGGCAGGTGTCAAGCTGCCACTCAGCGAATTGATTGAGGCAATCCTGTCTAGGTCTCTGGCATCGTTTTGGCTCGTAGGGATTTCTCTGAAGGAAGCAGGTGCTTTGGAGGATGTGTTGCGCAGTGAGACTAAGGCTCTTTCGCACTCTCTTTGGATGCTGTCAGGTTTAATAGGGTTCTTAAAGAGTGACGGCTATGTCCCTTCAGACCCGGGGCTGTTTGACAGCCTAATAACTTCTGTCTCGATGGGTCTGGTGCACCAAGCGAATGCTCTGGCTTTGTCTACAACGTTTGTGAGCAAGAAAAGATGAGAGTTCTATCTTGGTCATCTTCCCCCTCATTATCCGGATGTTCATAAGAGGGTTTTGCTTAGAGCACCTGTAGCCTTAGCTAATTCTTTGTTCAAGGATGATGATGTGGCCAGTATGACGAACTTTGTTGCCTCTAACTCAGCTGTAGAATCACAACAGGCAATGATTAGAGTAGCAGCTCAAGGTTCTCGTTCTTCCAAAAGGAGCTCGTAAGTCTTATCCTTCTAAGAGAAGAGCTTCTAGGTCTCCCCCTAGAACACCCAGAAGGGTGCATTTTGTGATTAAAACTGCGTCAGTGCCTTCTTTTAGGCCTTCTATGTCTCGGGATTTTGCCAAATAGGAGATATGTCCCTCGTCTGTTCCGGTGGGAGGTTGTCTCACTCCTTTCTGGCGAGTCTGGAAGGATTGGGGGGTGGAGGATTGGGTAGTAGAGGTTCTGAGGATGGGTTATCAGGTTCCTTTTCATTCCCTTCCTCCTCTGTCCTCCTCCCCTGTCAGCCTTCCGAGTTATTCCCCGTCTTCCATCAGGGGGTTAGTTCTAGCGATGGAGATTCAGGCCCTGTTTGGAGAAGGGTGCGTTAGAACCAGCCCCTCCTTCTCCAGGGTTTTACAGCAGAATCTTCGTCACATCGAAAGCCGGAAGTTCGTGGAGGTCCATTATAGGCCTCTCAGGCCTCAACCTTTGGGTGGTTTCAGTGAAGTTTTACATGGAGACTTCGCAGTCGGTGCTGCAGTCGGTCAGGAGGGGGGATTGGATGGTCTCGGTGGATCTAAAGGGTGCGTACTTCCAGATTCCCATTCATCAGGATTCTTAGAGGTATCTCAGGTTCGTATCTTCCGCCAGCACCTAGTTCAAAGTTCTCCCTTGCAGGCTGACCACATCGCCTCAGGTGTTTACGAGGGTCATGTCTCCGGTGTCGGCAATTATGCATCGTCGAGGGTACAGAATGTTGAGATATCTAGACGATTGGGTGATCCTTGCCTCCTCTCTAGAGGATCTAGTAAGAGCGAGGGACTTCTTATTGAATCTGTGAAAGATACTAGGAATTTGTCTAAACTTTGCCAAGAGTTGCCTAGTTCCAACACAATCTATGGCCTATTTATGGATAAGGATTCTCTCTCTTCCTTTGAGGGTTTTCCCAACCCAGGATAGGATCCAGTCGATCCTTCAGCAGGTAGAGGTGTTCCTTTCCAACAGGAAACAGCCAGTATCAGCTTGGAGAAGCCTCTAATGGAGAATGTCTTGTCTTTTCTTTTAATTCCAGGGTCTCGTCTCCAGGTGCTTTCGCTTCAGGTATTTCTTAGGAATCGCTGGGACTTCCGCAATGAGAATACAGTTATAGTCTGGAACGATTCTTGCCTGTTGGATCTTCTGTGGTGGTCAGAAGTGCGTCTGACACCCGGAAGGTCTACTGACTCCCATCTTCCTGACGTCCATCTGTACACAGATGCCTCAGATCAAGGTTGGGGAGCAACCTTGGAGGAAACCCAGGCTTCAGGCCTCTGGATGGATCAGGAGCGAGTCAATAAATCTTCAGGAACTCAGGGCTGTAGAAGAAGCCCTCAGGTATTTTTCAGTCCTAGTGCGCAACAGAGTAGTGGCTTGTGTTTTGCGACAACGTAACCGCCATGGCATTATTTGAAAAACTGGGGGAGAACAAGATCAACAGAACTCAATACTATAGCACAGAGAGTCCTGAGATGGTGCAAAGAACGAAAAGTGTCTCTTTTTCCCCAATTTGTATCGGGGAGAGTCTCAAAGTACTGGCTGATTCGTTAAGTCGCTCTCGTCAAGTAGTAGGGGGAGAGTGGACGTTGGCTCACGAAGTAGTATGTCAGGTTCTCCGGAAGTGGCCAGCAACTGTGGACTTATTCGCAACGAGAGTAAACCATCATCTTCCGGTTTATTTCTCACCAGTGTTGGGCCCCATGTCGATAGGCACCGATGCGATGTTACAAAATTGGAATCACATGTAGGTGTATGCTTTTCCTCCATTCAGTCTCATTCATCAGGTAATCAGGAAATTGCGAGAGAGTGTCAGGAAGTCTATGACTCTTAATAGCTCCTTGCTGGCCCCAATGCCCTTGGTTTCTGGAACTCTTAGAGCTCCTCACAGAAGTTCCGATGTTCCTACCCATGCGGAAAGATCTTCTCAGACAACCGCATTTTCACCATTATCATCCAAACCCTCGAGTGCTGAACCTAGTTGCATGGCGACTGTCGAGCAAGCAGCTAGACAGGCCGGTCGCTCTAAAGTTGTGGCTAGACAGCTTTCTTTCAGCATGAGAAAGTCAACCCGTAAGTTTTACCAGGTCAGATGGACAATGTATAGAAGTTGGTGTCGTAAGTTAAGTATACCTTAGTTTTACCAGACCACTGAGCTGATTAAAAGCTCTCCTAGGGCTGGCCCGAAGGATTAGACTTATTTTACGTGGCCAAGAACCAATTGATTACTTAGCAACGGGACCTACAGCTTATTGTGGAATCTGAACCACATTATAGCGAGAAATGAATTTCTATTACGAGAAATAAATTCATCTAACTCTTCATCAGCTGGCCGCGGGAAGTTGGTGTCGTAAGGAAGGTCATTCCATCTCTAGACCTTGTATAGCTAAGATAGCTGATTTTCTTTTATTCCTTCAGAAGGTCAAGGGTCTTTCGTATTCGGCTATTGCTGGCTACCGCTGAACGGTTAGCAGTACATTTAGTTTCCATCTTCCCGAAATTTCTAGTAGCAAGGTTATCCATGATTTATTACATTCTTGTAAGATTGAATGTCCTGTCTTGCCGACTCGGGCCCCTCCATGGGATTTGTCGGAAGTACTTCTTTTTTTGCGTTCCCCTGCTTTCAAACCCATTGAAGCTCAAACTTTAAGACAACTGACTAAGAAGGTGCTTTTTCTTATGGCCTTAGCTACAGCTAGAAGGGTGGGTGAGCTTCAGGCAGTTTCTAGGCTGGTTTCCTATGCAGGAAATGATATGTATTTGTTATTTCTTCCGGAATTTATGGCGAAGACAGAGTCTGGGTTAACCCTCTGCCTCATTCGTTCATGGTTGTGTCTCTGCAAGAATTCGTTGCTGGCAATCCAGCAGAGATGTCTTTATGCCCGATGTGAGCATTAAAAGTCTGTTTATCAAAGGTTGAGAAACTTCATCTTCGTCTGTGTACACTTTTTGTCTCTCCACGGAATTCTTCCCATCCGCTGTCAAAGAATGGTATTAGTTACTTTCTGAGGGAGGTGATTTCCCAGGCTTCTCCGGGTCTTCTTCGTCGTCTTCAAGCTCCGTATTACTCTGAGCACACAATATTCGGAGTATGGCCACTTCATCTTCCTTTCTAAGGAATTATTCAGTGTCTTGTATTCTGGAGGCAGCTACTTGGAAGTCCGTCGCAGTGTTTACTTCTTTTTACTTAAGAGACGTTCACTTTGCCTTGTCTTGTCGGAGGGTCATTCTCTTAGTCCGTGTGTAGCAGCTAACTCTATTTTCTAGGGTGTGTTCACTTTAGCTGAAGTGGTATTCACTTAGTTTGGAGGCTCTTAGGTTAGCTAGATAGGGAATTCCTTTTAGTCTTGAGAATCTTAGGCAGCAGCGATAATATAATCACATGAACTTAGTTTTACCATGTTCTAAGTATCTTAGTCTTTGACAGTCTCCCTACGAGAGTCCAAGGGGGTGCTCTGGTAGGTTAGGCTCTTTCTTTGTCGGGTGCTGAGATACTTCATCGCTTGTTGGTCGTTGGTCCTTATCTGCGACCCAGGTGGGTTACCCAAAGGGACAGTGGTTCTGCACTCTGCTTCTTTCCCCTCCATATATGAGAGGCTCTGAATAGCCACAAGGGAGGCTCATCGTACTCCTCCATACAAGAGAGGTTCTGAAGAGCCACATAGGAGGTCAACGGATTGAGACAGTATTGACCTGACGATCAAAGTACTCTCCAGCATGTCTCTTCACCGAAAGCTGTGATTGATAAGGTGAGTGTATGACTAAACAGATATCCTATGCAGAGTAGATTGGTGAGCTACCATCTCTGCGGTTGTGAAAAGGGGCGTGCAATAGAATTGATCCCTCCTCCTCTAAATGTTGTTAATCGGGCGAATTCAGGTGTTCAGGGAGTGTATTGCAGTATGAAGTTTTCATCATAAAACTGATATTGTAATACGTACTTGAACACCTGAATGATTCCCACCCTCCTTCCCCACATCAGTTTGAACATGAATAAAGCAATTGACTAAGGTAGGAGTGTCAGCACACACCTGTGTCAGCATTGCCAACCGTTTGTTATGGTAGCTAAAGTGACAAGATTTTACCTGCAACGTTGGTAACGCTGGCTGTTAAAATTTCCCACTAGTGGGATTGGTAATTGAAAGCTGTGGGATTAAGGGCGAATTCAAGTGTTCGGGTAAGTATTACAATATTAGTTTCATTATGGAAACTTCATATCTCTATCATCCTCTGCAGCAGTACCCAGGGGTTGGAGCCGTCTTCACTGGTTGGTGTCATTGACAGGACTTTTTCTCTGGTCAGAGCCGCTTTTCAGCAGGTTGTGGACTTTCTCGTCTCCTCCACCGAGGGTTGCTTCTCTCCGATTTAGTTTTGAAAGACACTGGCCTTATCCAGCCCAGTGTTCCATCTGAAAGTAGCCTTTTTTTTTCCTCAGGTGAGATTTAGCTACTGATGAGAAGCTTCTATTGGTCTTGCAGTCCCAGGGGCCTCAGGTCCTTGGGTGGCATGTGACTCTCGTTTAGGGTTCCTGTCTTGTGCTCCGCACATGCCCTTACGAGAGTCATCAGATAGAGATCTGCCTCTCAAGACCATCTCTTGTCTCACTCCGGCCTTGGCATAGAGGATGGACGATCTTCATAGACCTACAGGGGATGGAGATCAATGTCTCGACTCCGTCTCGGACGTCGTAGCGGACTCTGAATCCTTCGGCATCTATTGCCAGGTCTGAGTCCTTCTTGATCTCCACCTTGGAGATTGTAATTGGTGACCCAGATCAATCGCTACTTTGTCTTGTTAGGGTGCTGCAGTACTTTCTGAAAAGGCTCGACATCCCTAACCTGAATGCCGTCAACTTTTTCACTTGTACTGACTCTCCCAAGGGAGAAGTGTCTAAGGACACATCTTTCTTCTGGCTTCGTGAGGCGATCGGAATGATGTACTCTACAGCTGGCGACAACAACACCTGTACACTCCGCCTGAGAGCTCACGAAGTCAAGGGCCTGGTTCATCCCTTGTCTTCCGGAAGATTCTGTTGGTTTGGAAGCAAGATGTGGTCTCATTAGGCCACGTTTATCTGTTCTACCTTCGGGTCTTTGCCCACAGGCCCTTGGAACCTTTTTTCCTTGGTCCTGTGGTGGCTGCTCAATAAGTTGTGTTTTCTTACCCGGCTCTTTAAGAGGACAGGTAGTATCTTGCCTAAGGTTTATGGTTCTGGAAGTGAGAAGGATTCTGAGAGTGACTGGCCTCTCCTCCTCCTCCTTCCTCGGCCTTCTACTTCTCTTCCTTCAGGCTGAGAATGGGAATCGAACCGACACCTGCTGGAACTGGTCTGATGCAGTAAGTCTACACATTAAGCACCCATTCTATTTTTCTCTAGAATCATAGAAGCAACCCCATTCCTTCGTCTAGCAAGGGGAAGGAGACCCTGGCAATAAGGGAGACCCTTTTTGGGTCTTTACCTTTCTGCCTCCAATTCTTCCTAGCCTGTTTTCTTATGAGTTACTATTCCTCACTCATTTGAAAAGGTCCAGATGTCCGACATTTGATCTCGCAGTTCCTATACTCTGATCAATATGTCAGAGGTATGGTACTCCTCCTCACCCTTTCAACCAGGGGAGTAGCCAGGTGTGCAGAACTCCAGTCAGTTCAAAGAGACTCACTCAGATTCCTCTCTTCAACCAGTGAATCTTCCTAATGTAAAGGACTGGTGGTTTCTATATCTTGTAGGAACAAATCACAATTTTTAAAAGTAAATTGTATTTTTATATACGTAACTTACCAAGTAATTACATAGTTATTGTTTCTACTTTTACGCAGCAGCTCAAAATTTAAAATTCTTGGTAGTGCTCGTTTGTTTAAGGTGTAGTTATGCTGCCCGCCCACTTTTTGGGGAAGAGAATAGGTACAATGTAACTAAAGAGCTCAGTTAGTTTATGCCGGTCAGTGACTGAACTCTTGGTCATTGGCAGCTCTGAATTTGTTCTTTTTCACAGGATGATTGCGCTTATCCTTCTTTGGTGAAGTACTTTGTTCTTTTTGTCAGCGTAGTCCTGTTAATTAGCTTAGCTAATTCAGACTTCTCTTTTGTCACTTCCCAATTTTGATTTATTAACCATGTCAGATTCTAGCCATTCTAATACAGGCAGTCTCTGGTTTACGATGAGGGTTCCATTCTGATGCCATGTCATAAGCCAAAGGTCACCGTAAACCGAAATAATCGTCGAAAATCGTAAGAAACCCTCACTTTTAATCCTTTGAGTATCCTTTGGGTATCCTTTGGGTATTTTGAAAATTACGTAACCTGCATTTTTATTGAGTCTTTCATAAAAACCCCTCCAAAATTTTACCATTCTGCTGTTTTGGAGAGAGAGAGAGAGAGAGAGAGAGAGAGAGAGAGAGAGAGAGAGAGAGAGAGAGAGAGAGAGAGAGAGAGAGAGAGAGAGAGAGAGAGAGAGAGAGACTGTTTGCCTCACCGCTTATCTACTAGAAAAAGACTTGGAATTTCACAGAACTATAGTGCTCCCCCATTTTTATGTGGGAATAGGTTCCAGAACCTACTGCAGAAATGCAAAATCCTGGGAAAAGCAAAAATTCCCTAAAAAAAAAACTTATGACTGGCTATCTTGAAAGTTCAAATACCAAATGTATACTTAAAGTATCATCCTGCATCAAATATAGGTTAAATTATTATCCTATTACTACTGTATTAATCTTTGAAATTATATTATTAATATTATTTCATAGTCATTTTAAACATTAGTACTCTTCCAGCCAAAGAGAGAGAGAGGGAGGTTTATCTCTTTTAATTTCTCGAGGGATGTTAATTCGTTTCTCTTTACTGTGACTGACAACAACAAAAATTTTTTTTCTTTGTCTTCCAAAGATGTACTACTACCTTTACTACACATTTTTAAAACACTATGAACAAACACACACACACACACACACAGACAGTGTGCATATATAAAGAGACTCAAATTAGCAGTATCTTTTCCTGAGAGAGTGAAGGGTTGATCTAAGTATCTATCTGTATATCTATCCATTTCTCATTCTACCCTTTGGCAAGAGAGAGAGAGAGAGAGAGAGAGAGAGAGAGAGAGAGAGAGAGAGAGAGAGAGAGAGAGAAGAGAGATCCTCTACACCTTGGTCACTAGAAATGTTTCACAAACTTTGACCCATATTTGAATAGTTCCACCCTCCCCAAATGCAAAATTTGGGAAAAGACAAAAATCCTAAAAAAATTTCCTTGTTTTGAAGATTCAAATAAAATTATACTTTAAGAATGCATAAATGTTGTGAAATACAGTTAAATTATTATTATTTAATCATATTAATCTTTGAAAATATATTATTAATATTATTAGGTAAAACATTTATTCATCAAACAAAGAGAGGGTTCATCTCTTTTAATTTCTCGAGGATGTTAATTTGTTAAAAAATTTTGTGACATCAACAAAAAAATTTTTTTCTTCTCTTCCAAAGATGTACTCTCCTTTACTCTCACATTTTTAAAACACTCTGAACAGAGAGATAGAAAAAAAGTACTATTAACCTTCTCAAATTAGTGTCTTTTCAAAAACCTGAAGGTTGATCTAAGTATTTCTGTTGGTCTAAAATTTCTCACCCTTTGCCAACAGCATGTCGAGAAGGAGGGCGAGAGGGGAGGAGGAGGGGAAATCCTCAAGTTGTAATTGGATACTTTGACATAGTCCTCCCGGCCAATAGCGTCAAAGCGGAGGGAAAAGGGGGTGATATTTCCTCTGTTTAAAGGCTACTGAAATAATTTACTTTAAGAATGCATAAATGTTGTGATTACAGTATATTATTAAGCCTTTAGTAAATATTTAATAAAAAATTGTATACAGCAGATATCTATCAGGCAAAGTGTGCCATCTTTTTGGTTGTGTCATCAGGTGGTGGTTTCTCATTGGCTTCCTCATTTTCTTCAGTAAACAGCTATTGCTTGTGGTTTCCCAGGTGTTCCAACTTTTGGGCATGGACCTCCTTGCCTCAGTTAAGGCTGTCATGTGCTTTGAGCTCTATTGCCCACTTTGCAAGGTGTCTTGAGTGGGTTTTGTCTTTGGTCTCCTTAGTCTCACTCAGGCATTTTATGAGCTCCTGAGAGAGTCTCTGGACACAGATGTTGCACTCTAGATTGTTTGCTTGCTAACTTTAGCAATGGCTAAGAGAGTAGGTGAACTGGACAGATCTCTTACACAGCGTGGCACTCGGAGGGATGAAAATCCCTCTTGTTCTTTTTCATCCCTGAGTTTGTGGCAAAAACTCAGAACCAGTCAGCCCTGTGTTACTTGTACAGAACTTGGCATCACAAGCCTGAAAGTCAATGACTTTGTCAGTACTGTACTAGCAAGCACAAGAAGTCTCTAAGAACACCATCTGGTTTAGGCTTGGGGAGATTTTAAAGCAGGGGCATTAATCATCTGGTGAGGTTGATGCTTCTTACCCTTTGTAAACAAAAGCTTGCTAGGTAGGGGCATTGCTTCTTCCCTAGTGTTCAGAACTTGGTGTCACAGGTACTGAGGGACATGCTCACAAATCCTTTGCTACCTTCTCTGGACCTGTTGTGAAAGCTTTGCATATTGTGTGACTGCTTGAGTTCCTCTTGGATAGAAAAATTACATTTTTATAATAAAGTTTTATATATACTTACCAAGTACTGTAATTACATAGCTATAGTTTTAAATTTTGAAATTGGGGAACCGCTTTTGTTTTGTGTAGGTGATTAGCCCCGCCCACTTTTGTGAAAGAAAGGAACAACTCAGCATGCCCTTATGTCTGTGGGAGGGCTCTGATTCTGTAATTACTTAGGATATATATAGAAAAGATTATTTTATCATAAAAGTGTCATTTTTATATAAGTAACTTACCAAGTAATTACATAGATGAATCCCACATTGACAGGAGGTGAGATACATGGACATATCCACCCCAAAATATTAGTGATGGTAATGAGTTTGAGGATAGAAAATTTGCTAGCATTGAAACAATTCTTGTTGTTTCCTTACCTGGTAAGAGAGCTACTGCAGGTAGATACTGCCTCTGGTTGGTGCTCATTTTAACCTGTAGGGCATGGTAGTATAGCCATGGAGTGCCTCTACTTTAGTGGGAGCTTTGCAGTGAAGGACATTTCTGATGGCATCAATAGTTGCCCCTGCCCTGTGTGCAGTACCACAATAAAAACGACAGAAAACACAATACTGTCACCTACACGACATAATAAAAACCACCACCCATCCACTGAAAAACTGGTGGGCACTTCAGGTACACAGTACCCCCCAGGCTCCCCTGAGACTCGACACCCTAGGTCAAGGTGAAGAGAACAAAGATAGAAGGGGCGCTTCCTACGCTTCATCCCCCAGCACCATACCAGTCACTGACAGCGGACCCAATGTACTGCAATTTTCAAATACTGTTTCCACTTCGCACAAGTACAGGCAGTCCCTAGTTAACAGCAATCCAGTTTTACGGCGCTTGTCTAGCGATGAAAATCGGCAATTTTCATCACTGAAAATCGCTGATTTCTGGTTATTGGTGCTGATAATTGGGTATTGGTGCTGATACATACCTAACAGAGGCACCGATAACAGATAAATCCTGAAAATTGCCGAAAATCGCCAATTTTCGGTTATTGGCGATTTTCAGGGCATATCGGTTATTGGCGCCTCTGTTAGCCGATTTCCACTTATTGCCGCTGATAATTGGGTATTGGTGCTGATACATACCTAACAGAGGTGCCAATAACCAGTAAGCTCTAAAAAAGCGCTGAAAATTGCCACAAAAAAATGCCCAAAATCGCCGATTTTCGGTAGCTTTGATTTTCAGTTAACATCACACCCTCAGAACAGAACCCCCACCGATAACCAGGGACTGCCTGTTATGAGTTGTGAAAATCGACTTACACCTCCAATAGGTTGATTGTAAAATGGAAGAGAGAGACAGGTTATGTTTAAAAGCTAACGAGGTATTGACTGCTCTGACTTTGTGAGCCTTAATCTTAAAAGAAGGTAAGGTGTCCTCTCCAATTCGGAAAGAAAGAATGACACAGCATTCTTGGTCATGGGTTGAGAAGGATTTTTAACTTAGCACCATAGGTTACAAGCAGGTCTCTGGATTTTCTCAGTCCTATGCAGATAAAAGTATACCTTAGTTTAACCAGACCACTGAGCTGATTAACAGCTCTCCTAGGGCTGGCCTGAAGGATTAGACTTATTTTACGTGGCTAAGAACCAATTGGTTGCCTAGTAACAGGACCTACAGCTTATTGTGGAATCTGAACCACATTATAGCGAGAAATGAATTTCTATCACCAGAAATAAATTCCTCTAATTCTTCATTGGCTGGGCCAGAGACTCTAATTCGGGCCTGGCAGAGTGCTAGCCGACAACTCTACGACTTGTCGAACGAGGATATGTAGATAGTACCTTGATGCTTTCACAGGGCAAAGAGCTCTCGCTTCCTCTTCTAGGCCCAAGATCTCCATTAAGTTCTTAATGGTAAAAGAATGAGGCCAGGGCTTGAACATGGTTTCGTTCTTGGCCAAGAAACCAAGGGTAAAGGAATAGACAGCATCCTTTTGAGAGAACCCAATCCTTTTTATCAAATGCATGAAGCTCACTAACCTGCTTGCAGTTGCTAAAGCCACAAGAAAAAGGGTCTTTCTAGTAAGGTCCCCTAACGTTGTTCAATGAAGGGGCTTGAAAGGGGGACCAGAGAGCCATTTCAGGACTGCATCCAAGTTCCAAGAGAGTGACTCTACCTTCTTCTGCTTGGACGTATCAAAAGATTTAATGAGGTCGGACAGATCCTGGTTAGAAGATAGATCCAAACCCCTACGGCAGAAAAACATTGTGGTACATATGAAACTTGTTTAAAACTTCCCTTACCATATTGAATGATGGGAATGCATGTAGGTCTTTGTTTGACCAGTCCTGTAGCATGGTGTCTGTTGCCCATGCCAGAGGGTCTGGAGCTGGTGAACAGAACAATGGAAGTCAATGATTCCTGAAGGTTGCAAAGAGATCCAGGGACAGTTTCCTCCACGGTTTCCACAGATCTGAGCAAACTAGAGGATCCAGAGTCCATTCTGCAGGAAGGACCTGTCTGCGACAGCTCAGTTCATCTGCTAACACGTTCATTTTGCCTTGAATGAACCTCATCACAAGCCTGGTTTGGTTCTGGCCTGCCCAAAGAAGATGGGCCCCTGCTGCCTTGCATATGGAGAAAGGGTGAGTCCCCCCTTGCTTCTTGATATAAGACAGGGCCGTGGCATTGTGCGAATGGACCATCACTATCTTGTTGAAAACCTCTGTTGCGAAGAATTGTAGTCCCAGATGAATCGCTGTCAATTCCTTGACGTTGATGTGCCACTTTATTTGTTCCAGGGACCATGTCCCGGTAACTTTCTTGCTTCCCAGTAGAGCTCCCCAACCTAGCTCTGAGTAGAAGTCTAGGTCAGGGCTCAGCGGAAGGAGAGACTTTCCTTCCAAAAATCTGTTTATGGACTTCCATTGTTGCAGATCCTTCTTGATTTCTTGAGTGACGGGAAAAACAAATGTGTCCGGATGTGCTCTCCTGTCCCAGTTGGCTCTCAGGAAGAGCTGCAGTACTCTCATGTGGTCTTCCCAGAGTGCAAACTGCTCTTTGGAGGCCAGAGTTCCTAGAAGACTCATCCATTTGTTGACTGAGCATTATTAGAGAGAGAGAAATTCGTTCACTGTCTGTAGGCAGGATTCTACTCTCTTGGGGGATGGAAAAACCCAAAAACTCCAAGTTTATTGTCATCCCCAAATAAAGTATCTCCTGTGTTGGTCAGCTGAGGCTTCTGGAAGTTGATTATGAGTGCTAACTCTTGGGCTGAGAAGGATCTTCCGAAGGTCCTCCATGCACTTTTCTTCGAAGGGGATCAAAGGAGCCAGTCATCCAAATAGAGAGATATATTGATGCCCATAAGATGAAGCCACTTTGCAAGGGGACGAGAACCCGGGCAAAGACTTGAGGAGCTGTAGAGATGCTGAATTACAGGGCTCGAAACTGATAGACTCTGTCTTGGAAAATGAACCTGAGGTATTTCCTGTAGTTCGGATAGATGGGGACGTGGAAGTATGCATCCTGCATGTTGATGAGTTGATGATGGTCATCCAATCACCCTGGTGAATGGATGACAGGACAGTTTGGTTCGTTTCCATCTTGAATTTCGTCTTCTGGACAAAGAAATTCGGGGTGCTGACATCAAGGACAGGTTTCAAACCTCCCGATGACTTGGGGACTACAAAAAGACAATTGTAGAATCCTTCTGTTCTGATGTCCTCGACCACCTCTACTGCTCTCTTCCTGAGGAGGGATGACCTCTTCTGAGAGGACCGAATACCTCTCCAAGCCTACTGAGTTGGCAGACAATACAATGGGAATGCTAACTAAGGGTTGCTTCTCCCTGAACGGGATGGAGTAGACCTCCTTCAGGACTTTCACTATCCACTGTTCTGCCCCTTTTGTGCTCCATCTCTCCCAAAAATGGAGGAGTCTGGCTCCTACTGGAGCATGGAGGACAGAAACTTCACTTCTGCATAGAAGGTTTGGAATATGACTTCTTAAAAGGACGTGTCGAGAAATGGATGTTTGTCCAAGGTCTAGGCTGGGCCTTTTCTCTGGTGCTACAAAAGGGCTGAGGCTGGAGAGGAGCGGCCAACCTATAGCCAAAGGTGGCTTACTCCTTTGGACATCTAGTAGACTGGGCCAAGAGGTCCTTGGTAGACTTCTTTTGGAGGTCCAAAACAATCTTGTTCATGGTGGATTGTGGAAAAAGATGTTGGTGGTCTGGAGGTGAGAAGAGAAGAGCTGACTTCTGTGAAGAAGTGATGTCCTTGGTGGTGAACGAGCACCAAAGCTCCCTCTTCTTAAGGATCCCCATAGGGAAGACAAAGGCTGACTCCTGAGATCCATCTCTAATTCCCATGTCTGTGCTAGAAAGGACACTAAGCCAGTCTGCAGCACAATCTTCAGGTAAGGAAGGGCAGTCTTGAATCTTTCATGCAAGAGGCCCCACTGACCAGTCTAAAAACTCAAGACCTCAAAAACCTCAAACACGTTCTTGAGAAGGTGATCCAACTCCGATGAGTAAGACATCACCTTTGCAGATGAAAAGGCAGACCTCCATGAAGAATCAATAAGCCCAGAGAAGCCCCTTTGGGAGGAGGCAGTGACTCCCAAAGAGGGAGCTTCTCCTGTGGTATGTGATAAATACCTCCTTCGAGACAATCGGGAGAGAGGAAACTAAAAGAAGCCTTTCCTTGCTCTCTCTTCTATGAAAGCCAACCCTCAATCTCATTCAAGGCCTTCTTCACAGAGGATCCAAGGCTGCGGGCATGGGAGCTGAAGGTTTCTGACCCGAAGGAACCAGGCGCTAGGGAGCTGGCGCCGCAAGGACTGAAGTTGGCGCCGGGTGCTTGAAAGAGAAAGCTAGACATCCAGACACTGCTGGGCGCTCGTGAGCGGTAGGTGGGTACTCAAAAGATGAATGATGCTTGGATGAGAATGGGCGCTTATGAGTGGAATAGTGCTTGGGAGCCAAGTGCTGTCTCTCAACTGCTGGGCGTTCCAGAGAAAATTGTTCTGGGCTGCCCCAGAAACTGCAGGAAGGCTGAGGGGTGCGAGAAGGTTCTCTGAACCTTTTGTAGGGTACCGGAGAAGAGCGGTCCGCATCCACTATAGGCCTTTTCAATGGCTGAGACTCATCAGCAAAACATCAGTGGCACCTCTTTCGGGACTGGACATCTCCAAACTAGAGGACAAATGATGCACTTCCTTATAGACACCTTTCCAGTGGCTGTCTGTAGCAACCTGGGACACAACAACAGGTTCTACTGAGGGGGGCGACTATCCATGGGCAGACTCCACCAACCTCCCTTGGGCTTCCAGTATGACTCCTCCTAGGTTTAGGGGAGTATGACAGAGACCTTTGCCTAAGAGCATTGGCAGGATGAGCAGCCACTTCCTCCACTAACACTTCACTGGCACTTTTATCACTCATTTTGTCCATTAGGACCTTGATGGAGCTCCTAACTGTTCCATTGTGTCACTATCAGACCGAGTTTCTGATCAACCCTTGATTTGAGACTGGCAATGAGGTCAGGGTCGGAAGCTTGGGAGCCAGGCAAAGGAGTAGGTGGTACAGTTGGAGGACTGGGAATTGGAGACACAATAGGTACAGGAGTAGATATAACAGGAATAATAACATTATTAGAAGACTTAGTAGTAGAGTCCTGGCTAGCTAAAGTCTTGTTATCGGCTCTAGAAGCCGCCTTCCTCTTCTTGTCTCTTTCCATTAGCTAAATGTGACTTTAAAACTTTCCAGTTTTTGTCATCCCAGTCTCTACACTCATTATAGCTCAAATCTACAGAACACACCTGCCCCTTATAGTCTGAACAAAGGGTATGTGAGTCATAAGATGCCTTGGTTAGTCTTGTATTACAGCCTTTGCTGCAATAATGAACACTAGCAGTACTTGAGTCTGACATACTATTGTGTAAAAACATGTCGGCTATCCAAAAAGTCATAATCAGTGAAAAACAAGTCTCCAATCTTGAAAAAAGCCTGTCTCAAAAAGAAAACCTAACATTTGCCAATCATGCCGAAGGCTACCAAAAGTAAAAACATTTCACCAATTGGCAAAAAACATCAACTGGAAAAGTGATAGAATTCCAAAATAAGCTGACTTCTTACAACTGATCCTCATTTGTAAGCCAGCAGAAACAAATTGAAGCTCTTTGCTGAGTTGTACCTCTTTTTCCCCAGAAGTGGGCGAGGCTAGTCACCTACACAAAACAAAAGAAGCGCTACCGCGAATTTCAAAATTTAAGCTGTCATCCGAGTTGAAACTATAGCCATGTACAGTAATACTTCGATCTTACACGATTTGAGTTGCGCGAATTCACACACACACGAACTTTTCACTGGAACCTAACTAATGGGCATACGCGATTTTTTCACAGACACACGTAATTCTCGAGAAACCTTGCAGAAGTGGGTGTTTAATTTTTGAAGTAATTTACAAGTTTTCATGCTTTTATGTGTAAAATCTGTATGAAAAATGCATTTCATTCTTTTATGTGTAAAATCTGTATAAAAAATGCATTTCATGCTTCTATGTGTAAAATCTGTATGAAAAATGCATTTCATGTTTTAATGAGCAAAATCTCTATGAAAAATGCATTTCATGCTTTCATGTGTAAAATCTCTATGAAAAATGCATTTCATGCTTTCATGTGTAAAATCTGTATCGAAAATGTATTATTTTTATTTTTGTACATGCATAAATATGATGCAAAGGTAATTTCAGCACATTCCCCTTAGTGTACTTTTACAAGATGTGATACCCATTTGCAAAGTTACTGCACTTTTCAAAGATGGTACCCTGCAGAAAATGCTTGTTTAATGTTTGAAGTACATTTATAAGTTTTCATGCTTTTAACTGTAAAATCGATATGGAAAATTTATATTTATATTTCTGTACATAAATATCATACAGGTATTATGTCCATTTGCAAAGTCTTTGTCACAAGGACTTTACATGACCTTGAGATGAGGTTGTTCAGTCGCGCTCATTTGATAAAATGAATTCGTTAATGTAATATCAGAGATGTAACTAAGAGCTGTATAAGTGTCATTCTTTGAAAATTACTCTGTTCACCTCGGAGAAAAGTGCTGGTGCAATTTGTATGTGCATGTAATTACAGCACGTTCAGTGGGTGTACTTTTACAAGATGTGATACCCTTAGTTACTGCATTTTTCAAAGATGATACCCCTGTAGAAAGTGTGTTTAATTTTTAAGTTTTCGTGTTTTTAGGTGTAAAATCAGAATGGAAAATTTGTATTTATATATTTGCGCATAAATACGATAAAAAAGCAGTACAGTACTTTATTACAGTCTCTCTCTCTCTCTCTCTCTCTCTCTCTCTCTCTCTCTCTCTCTCTCTCTCTCTCTCTCTCTCTCTCTCTCTTTCGTAGTTAGCGCTCAAACATACTTTTACAACTTATTTCTCTGTACGTCATTACCTGTACAGTATATAATTTTAAATTGATTGAATTTTACCTCTACTGTACTACCTTCTACGAACATTATTTACATGTTTTCGATATTTTATGGAATTGTACTTTTGTTGACTGACACATGACGTTTTGCCTAGTGACGCAAAGAAAACGGCTTTTACTCTAAGTGACAAAGAAAACAGCATCCCATGAATTAGGGGTAACATTAGTATACGTACGCACCTACTGTAAATGCGCTATTATTAAACTGTGCAGTACTCAGTTTTTATGTCAGCCATTTACTGTATTCCTTTTTTAAGGGTAAGCTAAATTTTAAATAAAATTACACTAACTTTAGTTCATTTAAAAGTTAGCTTAATACTTTGGGAGCATGATTAGGGTCATATTTAGTACTTAAACTCTGGAAATAAACATTTATTAGCATTTTTAAAGACCATGCCAAACTTACGCGAAAATTCACCTTGCACGAGGGGCTCCGGAACCTAACCTCGCATAATTTCGACGTATGACTGTAATTACTTGGTAAGTTACTTATATAAAATTACCTTGCCTAAATGTATGATACTGAAAGGCCAGATGCAGGAGAAACCAGTGACAGTTTTCTTGCTTGAGAGGTCAAAAGATGGTGAGTTACATGACAGAGCTTCTGCTCTCATGGCTGATTTGTTGGTAGATTTACTCCCTCCATCTCTCTGGAAAGGGATGTGGGCAGTAGAGCATGACTATCTTGGATTTCATGATATGCTGCCATATGAGCTGGTCGTCCCATCCCACATGAGAATGCCCCACATAAAAAACCAAAATTTGATTTTCAAGCAAGCTATGCTTGGGCACAGGGCTCTGTCGGCCATGGCATCACATATGCTAGGCTGTACAGATGGTTACAAGAATCATCCTTCCCTTGTTAACATAAATGTCCTCAAAGATAACAATGCTGGATGGTAGAACAACACTAGTTATGCGCACCTAGGCATTACCTTCCACTGGAGGAGTGAGGCACCATGAAAGACAAAGGTTTCCATCTTGTAGGAACAAATTGCAAATTTAGGACAATTTGCATTTTTCCTAGTGATATGAACCAGGTGTCTTTTTTATAACCAAACATTAAAGTGACCCTGCATTTGTTCCTGTGCTAAAAGAAACAGTACTGTAATACAGTTATTCATATGAGTGGGGTATTCAAGTTCTGTACCTTGTTACCAAACTTTTAAGGACCAGACAAATGTCTTTGAAGGTGTGCACATAAATGACTTCAGGTTTGTATATCTATGAAAAATGCATGTTATGTTTTATGTGATTTTGATTGAAGGGATAATAAATGTCCTTTTATCTCAAGAGCAAAAGATGAATATGTAAAGTCACCACATCGGCGCCAGCATAGTGTTTCGGCGGCGCCATTAATTAAGTCTCCGCTGAGCATGTTTTCTTTGGTGACTTCCCATTTTCTTCAAACTCAATTAGTCACGCCTAAAACGTGCCAGGTCACGCATTTTTAATCATTTTTACTTTATGCGTATTTATACAAATGTCACACATTGTGTATCACATGTTTCTTCATTCACAGGCATCAAGACTTTATCCATATTGTAGTTCTGTATGTTTTGTATTGTAATTTGTACTCGTTCACTGCATATTATTGTTTATTGTTTCGACCTCAGGTCACAGTCAATTCCATTGTCTCTCGCGGGCGGCGTCAGTCGGCCGCTATATAAACTGCCTGGATCTGTAATAAAGTAGCAGTAACTTTTACCTGCTCGTTTCTTTGACACCTTACAGTGGTGACCCCGGAGTATCCCGGAGCCATTAGCGGACTGACACGGCGACTTAGTCTTGGCTCCAGGATTTCTCCAAAACGTTCTTAGCGGCTTAAACACGGCGCTGTAACCAGCGTTGAGCGTGCTGACTCGTCGGCGTACCCCACCAGCGTCACTAGCGGAACCACACGGCGCACGAAAGTGCGTACTGACGCGAGTACCCCACTCCAGTAAGGGGTCAAAGGAGCGAGCATGGACGCGGATATCCCCTCCTTCATGCAGTTAAACGCGGACCCAGCGGACTCGGAGGTTTACCTACCTCCCATCACACCCGCGCCTGCCCCTGCATCGAGGCCCTCCCGCAACTCCACACCAGCACCCGAACACACGACGGCCGGGCAACACAATCGCGGGCCGCCCTCACCGTAAAACTGCCGCCGTTCACGCTGGGGGAACCCATCGATGTGGCTGCGCAGGGTGGAGAGCCACTTCAGAATCGCGGACCTGACGGACGAAATCCTACAGGCCGACACAGTGCTCAACGCCCTTCCGGAGGACGTGTACAGAAAACTCATCTCACGAGTACCAAAACACACACCCTCACATACAACACCACAAATAAGTTCCTCCTCGAAGCTTGCTCCCAGCCCATCGCCGAGCGGGCCGCCCGTGCTATCGACCTTGCCATAAACCCACGCCACGACCTCAATTCAAGAGACGCTTGGAGCATGGTCGTAGATCTCCTGTCACTACCAGACTTGGGTGGCACAAAGAAACGGAGAGATAAGCCGCACGGGAAATCTACCTTCGCCAACTCCTCCCGGAGGTATGCAACCAGATCGCTCACCCCTACACCATGCCTATTGAGGACCTCATAGAGACGGCGCAACATCTCACAGACTCCGTCAAGGCTTCATAGCGGCTAAAACCGGCCACACAGCCGGTCAGCTCCGTCCAGCCTGAAGAGGACGTAGAGCAGCCCGTCAACGCCATCGCCAACAGACGTCCCACCGAACCACAGCAGATGGAGGTCCCTGGGCTTCTGTCGCTACCACAAGTGGTTTGGAAAGGACGCCCGAAACTGCCTGCCGCCCTGCTCGTTCGCCCGTTCAAAAACGGGGCGGCGGCCAGCAGGACAGGCCGCCATGGCAGCCAAGAACCCAGGGCCTCAAAAACAGTAGGTTTTACGTCCGCAACACCGTCTCCGGCAGGATGATGCTGGTCGACACAGGGCCTTTAAATCGGTCTTCCCAGCATCCAGAGAGGACCGCAACCAGACACCAGACCCGCCGCTTTCCTGACAGCCGCCAACGGAACCCCATCCTCTCCTCGGCACCAGGCTCCTGTCGATCTCCATCCTTGGCCAGAGTTACTCCTGGGACTTAATCGTCGTGGACTTAGGAACCCCACTCCTGGGGCCGATTTTCTGGCGCACTTCGGCCTGCTAGTCGACGTGAGGCGCAAGCGCCTCCTCGATACCGACTCTGCCGGTCTCTCCCGTTAACAGCGGGACCCAGACCCACCATCAGCGCCGTCGCCCCACCAGTATGCACACCTACTGTCGGAGTTCCTGAGGTATTTAAGCCCGAGCCGCCAAGTCCCGGGGCCCCAGCCAAGCACGGCATATACCACCATATAGCGACTAAAGGGCCCCGACACATGCGAGTTCCGCAGGCTTCCCCCTCAGCGCCTTCAGGAGGCGAAAAAAAGCATTCGCGGAGATGGAGCGGATGGGCATCTGCAGGAAAGCCTCCAGTCCATGGGCCTCCCCCTCCACATGGTGCAGAAACCGGACGGCTCCTGGAGACCCTGCGGCGACTACAGGCGGCTCAACATTGCAACAGAGCCCGACCACTACCCGCTACCCAACATGCAGGACCTCACGGCCTCCTTTCACGGGGCCAAAATATTCACTAAATTGGACCTTCTTAAATCTTATTTCCAGGTACCTGTTGCGCCAGAGACATACCAAAGACAGCCATCATCACGCCCTTCCGGGTCCTATGTGTTCGCCTTCTCCACCTTCGGGCTGAGGAACGCCGGGGCCACCTTCCAGCGGCTCATGGACAGCATCCTGGGGGACCTAAAGTTCTGCGTCTGCTACGTCGACGACATTCTCATATTTTCCAGGTCTCACAGCGAACACCAGAGACACATCAGGGCAGTCCTCCAGCGCCTCCAAGAGAACGGCCTCGTCGTCCGTTTTGACAAGTGTACCTTCGGCGTCCAGAAAGCAGAATTCCTGGGTCACGAGGTGTCTCCGACAGGCGTCCGCCCTCTTACGTCGAAAAGTAGCAGCCGTAGCCAGGTTCCCGACACCCACCTCCATCAAGGCCGTCCAGGAGTTCCTTGGGATGGTAAACTTCTACAGGCGGTTCATCCCGGGATCGCACACATCACAGCCCCTGACGGAAGTCCTAAAGGCCAACCAAAGTCCCTGTCTTGGGGACCCAGCCAGCAGCAGGCCTTTTCCCTGACGAAGGCCGCCCTCGCCAAGGCAACCGCCTTGGCACACCAGGATCCCAAAGCCCCCTCCAGCTGACGACAGACGCCAGTAACGTCGCCTGCAGTGCTGTTCTGGAGCAAATCATCAACGGCGCCCCAGCCCATCGCCTTCTTCAGCAAGAAGTTCAATCCCAGAGACCCGCTACAGCACCTTCGACAGGGAACTCTGCGCGATGTACCGCGCAGTTCGGCACTTCAAGTTCCTCCTGGAGGGGACGCCCTTCACAATCTTCACAGACCATCAGCCACTGGTTCACGCCTTCACGAAGCAGGGGGACGATGGTCTTCCAGACAGCAGCGCCACCTCTCAGCCATAGCCGAATTTACCTGTTCCGTCAGGTACCTCCCCGGCAAGAAAAATCCTGTAGCAGACGCCCTCTCCAGAGTCGAGTTGAACGCAGTGCAGCTTGGTGTAGATTACCAGGACCTTGCCAGAGAACAGGCCGCTGACCCAGAAACCCCAGCATACCGCACCGCCATCACATCCCTCAAGTGGCGGACGTGACCCTCGCCCCCGAAGGCCCCAGCCTGCTCTGCGACATCAGCACAGGTCAGCCCGCCCTTTGGTTCCAGCCTCACGCCGCCACCAGGTATTCGACATAATTCCACGGCCTCTCACACCCCTCCGACAGGACCACGGCCAAACTGCTTTCAAAAAGTTCGTCTGGCACGGGTGCAAAAGGACGCCACGTCCTGGGCAAAACAGTGCCTGCAGTGCCAGACCAGTAAGGTGGGTCGTCACACGCAGTTGGGGGTAGGCGAGTTCCCACAGCCAGGGCGCCGCCGGCCACATCCACATCGACGTCGTCGGGCCCCTTCCCCATCAGGCGGATCCAGATACCTCCTGGCGGTGGTAGACCGTTCGACGAGGTGGCCCAAAGCCACACCCATGCAAGAAGCCACCGCCAGCGCGTGCGCCGAGGCCCTGCTCTCCAGTTGGGTTAGCCGCTTCAGCGTCCCGGACCACATCACAACGACAGGGGCCCCGCCTTCCTCTCGAGTTGTGGTCTGCCCTGGCTCAACTGCTGGGAACCACGCACCACACCACCACAGCGTACAAACCCAGCGGCCAACGGCCTGGTCGAACGGTTCCATAGGTCCCAAAGTCATCCCTCATGGCCTGCTGCACCGCCGAGGACTGGAAACATCAGCTGCCGTGGGTCCTCCTCGGGTTGAGAACCGCCCCAGAGCCGACAGCACCCCATCTGCAGCTGAACAAACCTATGGGGAACCCCTCGTGGTGCCGGGAGAGCTCGTGACGGATGAACGCCACTCCCCATCACTGCAGAGGCTCCGCGACATGGCCGGCAAGTTCGCCCCTTGCAGGCGCTCATACATCGACAAAGCAACCACCTTCATGCCGCCACAGCTGTCATCCGCCACCCACGTCTTCGTCAGAGTCGACGCCATCCGTCCACCACTAACCAAGCCCTACAGGGGACCCTTCCGCGTGCTGGAACGAAACAGCAAGGCATTCCAGCTGGCACTCCCTGGCAAGGACGACTGGGTTTCAATAGACCGGTTAAAGCCCGCCTTTCTGTCGGAGAGTCCCGACAGCGACGCAGCACCCCTTCCGCCCAACCGCACTCCAGCACGCCCTCACCCCGCAGGCGCCGCCGCCCAGGAAGGGACCGCCCAACCAGCAGCCTCACAGGCGGGAGACCCCTCCGTTATCTTCAAGGAGCAGCGGCACCCTTCAGCGTCCGAGCAGATACAGGGATTAGTCAGACGCGTCCCTCATCTTGGGGGGGGAGTATTTGTAAAGTCACCACATCGGCGCCAGCATAGTGTTTCGGCAGCGCCATTAATTAAGTCTCCGCTGAGCATGTTTTCTTTGGTGACTTCCCATTTTCTTCAAACTCAATTAGTCACGCCTAAAACGTGCCAGGTCACGCATTTTTAATCATTTTTACTTTATGCGTATTTATACAAATGTCACACATTGTGTATCACATGTTTCTTCATTCACAGGCATCAAGACTGTATCCATATTGTAGTTCTGTATGTTTTTATTGTAATTTGTACTCGTTCACTGCATATTATTGTTTATTGTTTCGACCTCAGGTCACAGTCAATTCCATTGTCTCTCGCGGGCCGGCGTCAGTCGGCCGCTATATAAACTGCCTGGATCTGTAATAAAGTAGCAGTAACTTTTACCTGCTCGTTTCTTTGACACCTTACAAATACACTGTAATACATTACAGCTCTGTATATGGTATATGTTAACTCGTATTTCAGTTCCCATTAAGATGGATATTTTATCTTGTATAGAGGCTCAAATGCAGATACTGTACTGAACCAATACATGTTTGTAAAAGTTGTCTTTTTTTTTTTCAGGAAAAATGAATCCCTATCAATATCAAGCACCACCCACAGGCATCGAATTAGTGCCCCGACCTTTGAAAATGAAGCTTACTGTGAGAGCTGTTGGAGCAAATTCTTCATCACATGGAAGGCAACGAACAATTGGACAGTTACTGGGTGTTGTTTTTGGAATATGTCTTGGTTATATTCTTACATCTACAATTAGACACTTCATGTTGAATCCTCACATATGTTTTTCTAAGCACAATATTCCAGTATACGATAATATCAATGAGGCTTTTAGAGTAATAAAGCATGATAGAAGTAAAGATACTCATAATAGTGCAAAAAGTTTAGTTTTTGTTGGAGTTATGACTGCAAGTATGTACTTGAATACTCGTGCCAAAGCTGTATATGAAACCTGGGGAAGAGAACTGCCAGGAAAGATTGCATTCTTTACCTCAGAGGCATCTGTTTCAGCTGGTGATTTACCAGTTATCAGACTAAAAGGTGTTGATGATTCTTATCCTCCCCAGAAAAAATCATTCATGATGTTGAAATATATTGCTGAGCATTTTAGTGAACACTTTGAATATTTTATGCGTGCTGATGATGATGTTTATGTGAGGTCTGATAAGCTAGAAAATTTTCTTCGTTCAATTAATAGTTCAAAGCCTCATTTCATTGGACAAGCTGGAAAAGGTAACCAGGATGAATTTGGTCATCTTTCTTTGAAAGATGATGAAAATTTCTGTATGGGAGGACCTGGTGTAATTTTGAGTCGAAGTACATTGTTAAAAGTGGCTCCTCATGTTCGGGATTGCTTGAAAAATTTACGGTCTACTCATGAAGATGTGGAAGTTGGCCGGTGTGTAAGGAAATATGCAGAGGTTCCCTGTACTTGGTCCTATGAGGTAGGTCATATAATATTCATTGCTACTGATTGAGCAATTTATATAAGTAACTTACCCAATAATTACTTAGCTAAGAGTTTCTACTCAACGGCAGCTTAAATTTTGAAAATTAGCAGTAGCACTACTCTTCTGTTTATGTAGGTGACTAGCCCCACTCACTTTCGAGGCAAGAGATAGGAAACACTCAGCCAAGAGCTCAATTTGTTTTCTGCCGGCTCAAGACCTACACGGTGTTAAGTATCGCAGCTGAATTTGAGATTCTGGTTGTAATTCTTCCCCTTTCGGTGAAGTATTTTTGCTCGATAGCCTTCGGCATTGTTTATTTAGTTAACTTATTAACTTTCTCACTGATTTTGACTTTGACTCCTGATTGTGACAATGTCAGACTAGTTCTTCTAGTGTTAGGTGTTGTAGCAGAGGCTGCAATACTAGATTGACAAAACTGATTTATGATTCTCATACCTTGTGCACTGCGTGTATGGGACAGGTGTATTCAGTTGAATTGATATGTGAGGAGTGTAAGGGATGGGATGACAAGAAATGGAAGACTTTAGCAGCTCATCTTTCTAAGTTAGAGAGAGACAGGAAAAGAAAAGCGGCTAACAGAGCTGAAAGCAAAATATTAGCTAGCTAGGGTTCTGTTCAGGTATCTAGTATTATTAATGAACCTAGTCTCTTCTCCCACTAAAGTTACTTCTCCCCAGTTCCAACCCTCCGTCAATTCCTCCTACTCCGTCTCCTGGCTTGCGCTCTCCCGAACCTGACTGCTACGCCAGCCTGGAGCAAAGATTTGACCAGAAATTCGGTCTTCTTGCAACTTCATTTGCCCAAATTGGTGAATCCGTGCTTTCATTAATGGAGAAGTTTGGTGATAAAAGTGCTAGTGCAAGTGAAGTGATTGTGGAGGAGGTGGCTGCCCGTTCCACCGACTCTCCTAGGTGAAGGTCACTGCCATACTCCCCTAACCCAGGGAGGAGGCATACTGGGGGCCCAAAAGTTGTGGCCAAAGACATCCACTGGAAAGGTGTCTCAGGTGTCCATGATTTGTCTAGTTCTGGAAACTCTAAAGCCCTAGTTGGAGGCGCCAGTGGCGTTCCTCTGACGAGTCGCGCCCTCGGAAAAGGCGCTCTTCTTTCTGGGATCAGTCTCCTCCACTTCCCAGCAAAAGGCTTAGAGCGCCTTTATGGAGCACACAGCCTTCATGCAGCGCTTGGAACAGCCCTGAGCGTTTTTCACATTTGGTTGCTTCTAAGCATGCCCTGTCCTGGGAGCGCCCTCACTCTTTGCATTTTAGCTCTTGTGTTGGTAGCAAGCACCCGTCTAACACTGAGTGCCAGTTTGGCGCCGAGCGCCCCTTTGTGGATGAGTGACAGTTTGGTACTGAGCGCCCGTTTATGGATGAGCAACATTTTGGTACTGAGCGCCGTCTAGTAGTCCAGCATCCAGATGTATTGACAGGTCAAGTTACTTCAGAGCTTCCTTGTTTGGCTGAGCGCTTGGTCATAGCTGAGCTCTTGCTGGCAGCCAGACAGCGCCCATTGGCGCCGACTCATAGTAGGACAGCAGATATTCTGCTGTTGCCCAAGCACCCTTCTACAGCTAGTGTTTCTTTGGGCCAACAGACTTCAGTTCCTGTTGCTTCTGCTTTGGATATCAAGACTGTGTTTCCAGCGGCTAGTTCTTCTTTGGGCGCGAGATCATCGTCTCCCAAGGTTCTTGATCCTTCATTGGCTCCTCTTCAGAAACAGCTGGATAGCATTTTTGGGCTTCTGCAGAAAGCTTCGGATGAAGATGAAGAGGATTTTGACCAGGAGGAAGTTCCTTCTGCATAAGCAGCTTTGCTGAGGTATTTGCTTCAACAATTTCCTGAATTTTTGCCCCAGTGACTCCTGCTTCTCCAGCTTCCTTGTTCATGATGAGCGATCAGCCTGCCACTTCCAAGAAGCTGCCGAAGATTGTTCTTTCGTCTTCTTTGAAGAAGGCTATGTTAGAGGTTGACAGTTGGTTATCCGAGAAGAGGCGCCAAGGTAAGGTGTCTTTTAGCATTCAGCCCTCTTGCCTATCTTCACGGAGGTATCATTCCTATGCTACTGGAGAGGCTCCCTTGTTGGGAGTGGCTGCCTCCTCCCAGGGGGACTTCTCCAGGAGATCCGCCTTCTCTGCAGCGAAATTTATGTTTTCTTCCCTGGAGATTAACCACCTGCTCAAGAATCCTTTTTTTAAGATCCTGGAAGTCTTTAACTTCATGGACTGGTCCATTGGAGCTCTGCCAAAGAAGATCAGTGACTTTCACAATCTTCCAGAGGACATTGCTGCAGATTGGCGCAGTGTCGTGCTCAGACAAGGCTATTAGAAATAGTTCTCTAGAAGTAGCTTCGTTGTACGCTATGGGCATTTTGAAGAAAAGAGAGCTGTGGATTTCTTTTACTTCAAAAGGAGTTATGCCTTCTCATAAGTCTGCACTGCTTTTCTCGCCTCTTGATGGTGACCACCTGTTTCCCCAAGAGGCAGTAGAAGAGATCGTCTCCCACCTGCACAGGAAATCCACACAGGATCTCCTTGTACAGTCATCAAGGTGTTCCAGGGATTGGACTACACCTGCTTCTAAGTCTGCTTCTCCTCCTCAACCGCAGCCCTTTCATGGCTCCCGTTCTAGGTCTCAGATGAAACCTTGAGGTACAGTGCACTTTGCCTCAAGAGTAGTTAGAAGATTCTCCTCTAAGCCTGCGGCTAAGAAATGAGGATACAGTCCTTCATGTGCCCGTTGGGGCTAGACTTGACCTTTTTTGGGAAGGGTGGCAGGAGAAAGGGGCATAGCAGTGGGTGATTCAAGTTCTAAAGGAGTTATATTGCTTTCCCTTCGAAGAGAAGCCTCCTTTGACCAGCACTCCCATCGACTTAAAGGCCTACTCTGTAGGATCGGAGAAGTTGTTGGCCCTCTCAGAGGAAGTCTCTTCCCTCCTCAAGAAGGGAGCGATCGAGGTAGTGGAAGATGCCGGTTCCGAAGGTTTTTACAACCATTTATTTGTGGTCCCCAAGGCCACAGGAGAATGGAGGCCAGTCCTGGATGTGACTGCCCTGGACGTCTTTATCAAGAAGACGAAGTTTCACATGGAGACGACGAAATCCGTCCTCGCATCCCTTTGTCAAGGGGATTTGATGATATCTCTGGATATGAGAGATGTGTACTTCCATGTTCGAATACATCAACATTCGAAGAAGTACTTGAGGTTTGTCTTCGGGAACCAAGTATTTCAGTTTCAGGCCTTATGTTTCGAGTTGTCAGCAGCCCCACAAGTATTTACTTGAGTGCTTGCCCATTGACCAAGTGGCTCCACTTACTAGGAGTCAAGATATACCTCTACCTGGATGACTGGCTCATCTGCTCTGCCACAAAAGAGAGGTGCATGAAGGACCTGCAAGAGGCTCTATGTTTGACGAAGAATCTGGGCTTGTTATTGAATTTGCAAAAGTCCCAACTGACTCCTTGACAAATTCTGTATTTGGGGATGAGGATATTCTCAGCCTTTTCGGGCTTTTCCATCCCCCAAAAGAATACAAGCCTGCCTGACAAAAGTCAACCTTTTCCTGTTGCTCCAATCTTGTTCTGCAACCCATTGGTTGAGTCTGCTGAGCACTCTAGCATCCATGGAGCAATTTATAAAATTGGGGAGGTTGCGCATGAGACCTCTCCAATTCTTCCTTAGGGTAAGTTGAGGTTGGAATTTAGATCAAGACGAGTGCTTTTTTCCGATCACACAGGAGATAAAAGATGACATGCAATGGTGGAACTCCATAGACAAATTATCAGAGGGGATGTCTCTCTGTGTCATGAACCCCGACCTAGAGTTCTTTGCTGATGCATTGGATCTGGGTTGGGGAGCTCCCCTAAGGGACAAGGAGATTTCAGGAGTTTGGACCCCACAGGAGAGAACCCTACAGATCAACTTGAAGGAGTTGAAAGCTGTCCCCCTAGGATTGCAACATTTCGCAAAGGAAGTTCAAAAGAAAAAGGTGGCAATTTATTCAGACACCATGGCACTGGCTTATACAGTGAACCCCCCCGTATTCGCGTTCTCATGATTCGCGGACTCATGTATTCGCAGATTTCTCTGTGGAACGTATCCACCCATTATTCGCAGAAAATTCGCCCATTTGTGGTATTTTTCACTGAGAAATATTCACTAATTACTGTATTTTCTTATGATTTCCATGACTAAATACACTTTTTGTGATAAAACTATTAAAATACTCAGATATAAGCATTTTTAGAGGGTTCTTCTTGTGTTTAAACTATCAAAATAGGCAGTTCAAAGCATTTTTAGAGGGGTTTTAAGTATTTGCGGACTTTAGCTATTCACGGTGGGTTGTGGTATGCATCCCTCGCAAATACCGGGCTTTTACTGTATAAGGCTTCAGGGAGGGACCCATTCATTCTCTCTGTACGAGATGACCAGGGATCTGCTCTTTTGGGCGGACCAGAACCAAACCCACCTGATGTCGAAACTTCAACAAGAGAGATTGTATTTTTCCTCAAGTTATGGTATAGTTTTATGTATTTTTTCTAAAGTTATGGAAAGTAGAAATGTGTATTATGTAGAAGAAAGATATTATGTTTTATTGTGTTTGTTTAGTTGTGAAAAGCATTGTGTTTGGCTGTTTCGTGTACAGTATTTAATTGTAAGCATTGTATACGTGTAATAGCGCTTAATTACTGGTCATTGGCTGTTTGTTGGTTCGGTTGTCAGTCGAACGTTTGGTGTTGGTCAGCGATGACTGTGAAGTCAGTCTCTTTACAGCTTTGGTGCAGTGTAGCTGTACCCAGGAAGAACTCAGGATTCAGCTGTAGTTGTCGGTGCCTTCAAATCCACTTAAGTATTCCTTTTCATCTTAAAGTTCATTTAGGTAGATTTCCTTTAGAGAGATTTTTTGGAGCGTGCTTTGGATGAGGGTTATGAAGTAAGAGATTGTGCTTACACCAATCCCAAACTCAATTCAGGCTAAGAATATTGAATGCGCTATGTGAACTAACAGTAAGGTTTTACCATTCATGTGTTAATAATATACACAATGCAATGTGGTTTTGATTGTGATGAGAATATTATAGTTGAAGTAACCTGGGTGTCATAGAACAAAACTTAGGCTACGATTAGGTTAGTACATTTCAAACTGTTTAGGCTATACGATCACTTTATGATTGGAAATGCTAAACTTATTCTGAACGAGTCTGAATAAATTGGTGCCTTGACCAGGATTGCAGTGATTGGTTGTTATAATAGTGATCTGTATAGTTATTATTTATGAAATTTTAAGGATTATTATGTTACTTGGCAACAAGGATAAATCATGACCGGCTGATGGTGGTGGCCATTTTAGAATTAGTCACATGTTAGCCTAGCCTGAAATGGATAAGTAATAGGATTATGAGATACTTAAGTGTTATGTTGTACATTCTATATATGTATGTACGTAAGTGTTATGTTGTACATTGTATATGTATGTATGTGTGTAGTCAAGGGCACATATATATAATATAACCGGTAGTGATCTACCATTGATTAATTTGAAGAGGTATGTCCAACTTGTAAATATTATTTGTTCCGACATGATATACAAACCATCAGTCCTCTACATTAGGAATTACTTATGGCAAAGCTGGACATGGCCATTAAACTCTTGAATAAGGTGGTTAGGAAGTAACTACCGTCAGGTAGGCGGGGAATACCCACCTGCCAGGATGTAAACTTTCCAGTTTGCTTTCGGCTGTCATGTGTTGCAGACTTGTTTTCGGATATCTTTCCCTGACTGTCATTAAGCTCTTTATTATTCCGGTGGGATCTTTGTGTATTTTTTTGTCTATATATTACGCCTGTTTGATATTTATTAACCCTTAAACGCCGAGCCTCTATTTACAAAAGTGTCTGTCGTATGCCGGCGCCGTTCGGGAGTTAGCGCTGAAGCGGAAAAAATTTTTTTCAAAAAATCACAGCATGCTTAGTTTTTAAGATTAAGAGTTCATTTTTGGCTCCTTGTTTTGTCATTGCCTGAAGTTTAGTATGCAACCATCAGAAATGAAAAAAAAATATCATATATAAATATTGGAATATATGACAGTGCAAAACAAAATTTCATATATAATTGTATACAAATCGTGCTGTGAGCAAAACGGTTAAAGCTAATGAGTTTTTTTTTTTTTCGTTGTATTGTACACTAAATTGCGATGATTTTGGTATATAACAAATTGTAAAACAATCAAAGCAACACAGAGAAAATATTATCACAAAATGATGCATGAATTCGTAACGTGCGGACGTAAGAACTAGTTTTTTTTCTAAAATTCACCATAAATCGAAATATTGTGCTAGAGACTTCCCGTTTGTTGCAAAATGAAGGTAATTGATTGAATATTACTGGACTGTAAGTGTTTTAGCTTACAATTGCAGTTTTCGACCATTTTGGTCGAGTTAAAGTTGACCGAAGGTCAGATTTTTTCTATTTATCATGATTTCTATGAAAATATTTCAAAACTGATAAAAGCTACAACCATGAGTTATTTGTTTTTGTATTCTACATGATATTGCACACATTTTCATGTATAACACTTTATGTAAGGCCTAATATAAAACGGTGCGAAAATTACGACAAGGTGACTAAAGAAATTCTGAGATTTTCAGCTGAGTTACTGGACAAGGAGGTAAGGAAAGTTTTTTTCAAAAATTCACCATAAATCAAAATATTGTGCTAGAGACTTCCAATTTGTTGCAAAATGAAGGTAAATGATTGAATGTTACTAGAATGTAAGAGTTTTAGCTTACAATTGCATTTTTACCATTTCGGTCGAGTCAAAGTTGACCGAAGGTTGAAATTTTGCACTTATCGTGATTTATATGAAAATATTTCAAAACTGATAAAGGCTACAACCATGAGTTATTTTTGTTGTATTCTATGAAATCTGCACATTGAAAAATTGTGCACATTTTCATATAAAACTAAAACTTTAATATAAAATGGTGCAAACATTATGACAAAGTGACGAAAGAATTTCTGAGATTTTCGGCCTAGTTACCGCGCGGACGTAAGGAAAAAGTTAAAAAAAAAAATTCACCATAAATGGAAATATTGTGCTAGAGACTTCCAATTTATTGCAAAATGAAGGTAAATTATTGAATATTACTAGAATGTAAGAGTTTTAGCTTACAATTGCATTTTTCGACCATTTCGGTCGAGTCAGAGTTGACTGAAGGTTGAAATTTTGGCAGTTATTGTGATTTATATGAAAATATTTCAAAACTGATAAAAGCTACAACCATGGTTTTTTTTTTGTATTTTACATGATATTGCGCACATTTTCATATATAAAACTTTATACAATGGCTAATATAAAATGGTGCAAAAATTACAACAAAGTGATGAAAGAATTTCTGAGATTTTTGGCCGAGTTACCGCGCAGACGTAAGGAAAAATTTTTTTTTCAAAATTCACCATAAATCGAAATATTGTGCTAGAGACTTCTAATTTGTTGCAAAATGAAGGTAAATGATTGAATATTACTAGAATGTAAGAGTTTTAGCTTACAATTGCGTTTTTCGACCATTTCGGTCGAGTCAAAGTTGACTGAAGGTTGAAATTTTGGCACTTATTGTGATTTATATGAAAATATTTCAAAACTTATAAAAGCTACAACCATGGGTTGTTTTTTGTTGTATTCTACATGAAATTGCACACATTTTCATTTATAAAACTTTATGTAACGGCTAATATAAAACAGTGCAAAAATTAAGACAAAGTAATGAAAGAATTTCTGAGATGCGTCGCTGATGCTCTGTAGCGCGAGAAGAAAGAAATTTGCGCATGCGCGGCTGGGTAACGCTTGTAAACAAAACAACAGCGTGATCCGTGAACTCCCAGCATCCCTCAAGGCGAGTGATTTAAAATCTTTCGCAAACTAGGCCTATAACTATTTTTCCGCAAATATTTAAATAACTTTTTGTAGTCGACGCACCGTATGTCCACTCGGCACCTGACAGACAATTTTAGTCGACGTAGCGATACGTCCAGTCGGCGTTTAAGGGTTAATATACAAACCCACAATTTATGATAGCCTTGCTTAAGCTGTTGTACCCTTGCATCTGTGCCTTGGGTTTGACGGCCAAGGGCATATTTAGAGGGGTGTAACCGAGTGGTGGTAATGCTTCTCTTCCGGTAGTCCTTAATTTAGATATTGAAGGCATTCCCCTGTACGTTCGGAGATATTAGAATGAGACATAATATCTTCGCTCACCTACATTAATCGGGACGCAAAAAGTTTGCTCCCCTTCTAGGGCTCCCGCCCTTTGTGTATAAAGGCATGACTACTTACTTTCTACTTGTGGTGAGTGTTGTTTTAACCGCCTGCGCTATGGAGAGTTGCGGGGGTGTGTTTGCGGGCATTGTCGGTAAGTTTCGCTCCCACTGTGCCCTTGGTGGCCTCCCCTCCTTCCTTCTCTCTCCCTGTAGGTTCCATATTTCTCCTTTGCCCTCTTCGCTCGCTCTTCGGGCAAAGACCACAAGGGGGGTTGGCCACGGGCTGTCAGGTGACCTCTTCTCAGGGGCCTCCTCTCGCTGTGTAGAGCAGTTCCCCCTTGGAGCAAGCGGAGTCTCCCTTTACTAATCATCTTTGCTTTTTCTTTCAGGTTGACAGTGAGCATCATAGGCATAGCAGTAGTTGGCTGGATATCTCAATTGGAATATCTTTGCATGAAGGAGCCTCGATGTTCATACAGTGTTGCTTCGGATCGACCACAGTACCTGGTTGGAATGGCATAGTTCCACGTCGGGATTGTTCCGCCTCTGTTCCCGCCGATGTAGATCGATCGCTGTCATTGCTGGCCTTCATGTATGCTGTGGTACTGGCTCTGGCATATCTGTGGGGTCCATCTGCTCCTGCTGTTTCCTGTGTTATGCTCCTGTTGACTCGGCGACAGTCTCTGGGCGGCACTTCCTGGTCTTTTCCGCAGCCATCCTGATCGTTCCTGTCACTGCTATGTTCATGTGACGTTCCTGGCCATTGCTGTAGCTCCTGCTTTCTGAACCACTTCCGTAGCTCCTGCATCAGCTGTCCTGATCATGCCTGCTGCTTCTCCTGGTGGTGGTGTCCTGGGCCATTTCCGTTGTGATCCTGCCTAGCTGCCCTGGAGGTTACAATGTTTCGTGTCCACCATCCTGTAGATGTCGGAGTGAAGGTGAAGGAAGTTGCCCTGTAGAAGTAGCTGCCATCATCTTCAACTTATCTTTGATTTCATCTTCTGCTGCCTCTTTCCTTCCTCTCCCGAGGTTTGAGGGGTTGTGGGGGGGCCGTCCAGGGAACTGGATAGACCTCCGTCAGCCGAAGGAGAGGAAGGTTGCTTCTTCTTCCCCCTTGATGTCCTTGGACATCTAGGGACTGCCTCCTTCCGAGGAGGCAGTGGGTCTCTCAGCTTACCCCTGGGTTTTGTGTTTCGGGAGCTGTGGGCGCGCAGATCTTCTGCTGTTTGCGCTTCTGTTCCAAGTCGTAGAGGTTACGCCTGTAAGATGGGTGCTGCTTTGGGCACTTGTTCGCGAACTGCTCTGAGTGCTCGAGATTCTGTGGAATATCGAGTATCCCGATCTGGTCTGGAGAGTACTCTTCCCGGCCCAGTTTGGGAGCAGTGCGAGAGAAAGGGCTGAGGCACCCAGGTATCTCAGCTCTACCTGCAGCACTACAAGCACTCCCAGAGTTCTTACCAGTGCTCAGTCGGGTTCCCAGCCTGGTGTCTCGATCCTGTCGGTTAGAACACCAAAAGAAGCAGGGAAGAGACTCCCCTCGGGATGCGGGACTTCTAAGAGACTGACTCGCTCCTGTGAGACAAGTTTCTCTCGTTGACTCTTCCTGCCCCTGGGCGGGAACCGATTCGCATTCTCCTGAGGGGTCTAGCGTTTCAGGGGCTGCAAGTGCTCAACCTCTCGAGGCCGCACCCTCGTTGCCAGCCGTAGAAGTCTGTGTTTAAGACTGGTTCTATGCCTGGCTCTTTTTTATTTCTTAGGAAACTGAAAGCAGCCTCTCCCGATTTTTGCGAGTCTCATAGGTCGCTTGAATTCTATGAATCACGAGTGCTCTCCTGACGAGAGGCACAGGATGAGAGAAAGTGCCGAGACAGCAAGGTGTCTGGGTGCTGAGAAGCCCAGGTGTCTCGATACTGCCTGCCAGCTGCTTCAGTTGCTTGGCCGGGTTTCATCCTCGAGTCTTGAACCTTAGGGTTCGAGCATGCAGGATAGCAGACGCAGAATACCCCTTTAAACATTCTTCTCGAGGGCCCTTGGCCTCGAAGGAGTTTAGAGTTCGGGAAATTAGCGCTAGTTCACGGCAGACGAGTTCTGCCCTGTCCAGTTCCGTGGCTCGCTCAGCTTGCTCGCCCTGCCCAGCCTGTGGTCGCGTTCACAAGACTGGCTCAGCTTGGCTCGGCTTACCCTGCCTGCCTGCCTACCAGTCCACAGCTTACCACCCAGTCTGTTTCACGTTCATGTGATTGCTTGGTTCGGTGCGGCTCGGCTCGGCCCTGCTTGGTTTTTCCAAATCGGTTTCTTGGCACTGTTTGAGTGAACTTTCTGCTCTTCCCAGGAAAGCGCTTTGCCACGGCACAAGCGTTCTTCTTCCCCCATGTGGCAATAATCTCCTTCGGTTGATTATCACTCACAGTCCGCCTCTCCTGCTGGTCTTACTGGCAGGACAGGTAGGGGTACTCTCTCTCCTCACCTGTTCTCTTTTCCTCTCGGTTGTTCCGAGAGGTGCGAGGCGGACAGTGAGAGCTCCTACAAATTTGTCTGTATTCAAAGTTGGCTGCCTGGCATGCTTTTTTGTGTCAGTCCCCTGATTGTTTCTTTGTGCAACCTGGTAGCGGAGGAGGGTTTCTTGGGATCTGTCAAGGTCTCCCTCCAAGGAGAGAGGTACAGGAGTTTCACGCTTCGGAAGCAGCAAGGGTCTTCCTCTTCAAGTTGCGATCGCCCTCGTTTCTCGGAGAACTTTGCACCGATTCATCAGCACGAGGATCCTCCAGACAGGACTGCGGCTCCCCCTATGAATAATCTTCATCACTCACAACCCTTGCAGTTCCCGAAGGGGCTAAGAGAGGTTCGTGGGCCACCACAGTCCTTGGTTGCGAGAGCGTTCTCAACCAGATGAATACTTTTCTTCGGACAAGGAGTTCATTCAGGTCAAGGCACCAAGCTCCTACCCTGCCTCGACAGAGCACGAATTCTTCTTGCCTCGGAGGGTCTTGCTGATTGCAGCTTGTTCTAACTCTGCTTCACCCGGACTGGGTTCTCTCTCTACTTTTCCTTGCAGTGAAGGGTATTCTCTTCCTCAGCGAGAGGCAGCGATCTTGGAGGGCACCTGCTTATTTCCTCCAGGCAGTCTCCTGATGGATCCACGATCCTTCACTTTTAGGCTTTCTCTCCTTTGATACGACCATTCCTGAAAAGAATCCTGCCTTCTGGAGAATGGTCCTGTTCGGGGGTGGGTCTTCCTATACCAAACGGCAATCTGTGGGCAATTCTGGTGCTAAGGAGGACTTTGTCCTAATTGGATCTCCGGTTTCGTAAGTCCTGAGTTGGCTCAACCCCTAGGAATGAACCTTTACTTGGTTCTGCCTTTCTCTTTCAGAGAATTGCTAGATACCACAGTAATCAGGGTTCGTTCCAGGGCACTACCTTATCCTTTGGACAATGGCCAAGACCTTTGGGTCTTAGTCATCTCAGCTTGGCCTTGAGTTCAAGCCAGGTCCCCTCAACTCCTAAGAAGTCCCAGGCTTCGGAAGAAGATCGCAGAACACAAAACCCTCTTCTTCCCTTCTGGGAAAGTGCGCATAATTGTGTCTCTTCCCCCCCCCCCTCTTTTCCATAAGGGAGGAGGGCGGCAGGGAAGAGAGAAAGAAGTATCAGCCGGGCAGAAGTTCTCCTATTGCAGTTGCCTGGATGAAATGATACTTATCAAGTCTCTGGAGCTGGCAGCGATATTGCCGAGACCTGGGAATGGATTCCTTCAGGAGAAGTATCTATTTCCCTTGGGTCTTGGCAATTCTTTTCATCAAACTTCCATCCCGCTTTCTCTCCTGTGCTCCGGATTTGGGAAATACCAACCCAGTTAGAGCTAATCGTCTTGGTATCCAGTCATCTTGCAGAAGCTTCCCCATGGTGGAGAATGAAGGAGGTCTGCTTCCATTCCTCCATCCTTCTTTCCTCTTCGAAGTATGAGGAAACAGGCTAATACTTGATCGAAGGAACCTTCGATTATGTTTGTATATTCCCCTCACATTGTGTGTCTACTTCCGGATTCACTGATCAAGGAATAGGCACACACTTGTAAGAATTTGTCTTGAAGATGTGTGACCAAGAAGATTAGTACCTTCTCATCAACATCCTGAACTCAAGGCAGCCTTTTGACCTTCCAAGAATTTAGGATGAGTTTTGCAACACTTAGTGGTTTTGTTGAACAACAAAACCACAGTAGTGGCATACATCTAAATCAAGAGGGAATAGTTTTTTCCTCCTGTTTTATCTGTCGACATTTGCAGGTACTTGAGTGTTCTATAGCGCACTCGATAGCTCAATTAGCCAGATATATTCCCGGTGGGGATGTATTGGTAGGTTATAGAGGGATGAATAAATTTGTTTTTATATTTAGCATTTCCCAACGTTTTGAGAGAGAGAGAGAGAGAGAGAGAGAGAGAGAGAGAGAGAGAGTGTAATTGTCGTAAGTGAGTGCTTCGGTTGTTGGAAGAGGGATGAGGTCGTTAGGTTGTTTACGGTGCTGTCTGTCTGTGCAAATGTCGAGGGAGTTTTTTTTTGGTTTTGGGAGAGTCTTGAGCTGAGTTCTGTGCAAGGCGGACATTGGTGGTAGATTGTTGTATGTTCCGTGAGTCGAGTGTTTTCTGTTGGATGTTATTGTTGTCTGTGCATGTGTCTCTTTCTTTTGCTGGTTTTTTTGGTTGGAAGTCTGTTTTCCGGGTTTGTTTGTGTAATTTTGTCTACTGTGTTGGCGACCGTGGACATCCTCAACCATCTCCCAGCAACCGAGGATCATAGTGAGTATTGTATGTGGTTATATGTTCGGTGTATCTGTGTTGTGTATTGTTTTTTGTGTTTTAAAATCCCGCCACATAATATTTGGCGCCCAACGTGGGGCAGCTGGTATTGCAGCTGCAATTGAGGTTGGTGGCTGGTAGTGTGACTGAAGAGAAGGATGGAAGAGGAACTAGTGAGGTTGCGAGAGGAGAATACGTGGTTGAGGGTGAGAATGAGAGATTGAGGAGTCAGTTGGAGGAGATGGGGGAATGCTAAGAAGTGCAAAAGAAGAAATGAAAGGGGAGATGAAAGAGTCAGAAGAGAAATGGAAGAGAGGATGGATAAAAGTTGGAGGGAATGATGAAAAGTGTGGAAGAAATGATGAAAGGTATGTTCAAGGGTGTTTTTGGAGAAGGGGTTGTTGGAGGCAGGTTCTCTGGAACGTGTGAAGGGGCAAGAGAGAAAGAAAAGGAGGAAGAAGTGAATGGAAGCGTGAGTGATGAAAGTGATATGGGAATAGGAAGTAAGAAACGAGGGAATGAGAGGCAGGGTAAGGAAAAGGGAATGAAAAGCAAGGGAAGGAACAGAGGGAAAGTAAGGATAAGTCAGGGGAAGAAAAAGGGAAGAAGGGAAAGGGAAAGGAAACTGGTAAGAAGGGGTAAGGAAGTGGGAAAGGCAGGAAAGAAGGGAGAGGGTGAAGGCAGTAGTGATAGTGAGGTGGATGGAGGTGAGTGGATAAAAGTGGATAAAAAGGGGAAGAAGAGTGTAATGAGTAAGATGAATGTAAGTGCAGAAGTGGACTCTTTGTATTCGGAAGAGGGTATGAAAGGACAGAGCGAAAGTAGTGAAAGTGAGAGTGAAAGTGAGAAAGAAGTGAGAAAGGCTATGTATGTGAGGGAGGTACCCGGTGTGAAAAGTATAATGAGTATGGAAGTAGGGATGTGCATGATTTCTTTAGGGAGTATGAAAGGTTTTGTCAGGATAAGTATGGGGAAAGTAAGAGAGTGTGGGCACGAGAATTAGGAGAGTATTTGACTGGGTTTTTACTTGATATGTATAGGGTTATTATGAGTGTGGGGATGTTGAGTATGACAAGGTGAAAGCTAGACTAGTTGAGCAAGCGAGGCGTATGAAAGCGAGTGTTAAGTATAAGAGGAAGAATGAATTTGATGAGGCAAGAATGAAAGCTGGGGAAACCTTGTCACTATATGCTTGTAGGCTGGAGACGTTGGCAAGGAAGAAGTTTGGGGATGATGGGATAGATGAATGTAAGGAGTTAGTACGGAAGTTGTTAGGGACAGTGCCAGATGGAGTTAGAGAATTTGTGAACTTGAAGCGGAAGGAGAAGAAAAGATGGACGAATGAAAGGTTGACTTGGGGAGAAATTTTGGAAATTGTAGAAGATTATGAGCTTGACAGGGTTATAAAAGAGAGCAGAAGTGTAAGTGTAAGGGCTGGGGTAGATGAGAGAGTGCCAGAGTTTGGAAGCTTTAGGGATGCAGTGTTGAGGGGCCCAATGAGAATGGCCGATAGTGTAATAGATAGGAGTGTAAGAGCAAGTAATGTGGAGGTGCCAGTGAGGATGAATGATGGGTTTGTAAGGGAACAACGGGTTGGACGGGTTAGGGATAGTAGTGTACAAAGGGGAAGGTCGGTGAGTGGAAGTCGAGTGAAGTGTTTTAGATGTGGAAAGGAAGGACATACAAAGAATGAGTGTAGGTGGGCTTTAGGAGCGTGTTTCGGGTGTGGGCAATCGGGACATTTGGTAAGGGAGTGTATGAAAGATAGGGGGGTTAAATGCAACAGGTGCGGACAGGTGGGTCATATTGCTAATGGTTGTAGGGGTACTCAAGTGAATGTAATATGTGGCAACTGTGGTAAGAATGGGCATTATGCGAGAATGTGTTCAGAACCGAGAGCGAAGTGTGTCGAATGTGGAATGGAAGGGCGTGTATCAAGTGTATGTAGACGAAAGAGGGTGACTGTGACAGCGAACTGGGAAACTGAGTGTGAAGGGGTTCAAATGGGTGGATCCTCCAGGATGCAAGCAGTGTGTGTGATGCATGTACGTGAGGGGTTGTTGCATGAGGATCAGCAATTTGTTTTGATAGAGTATGGTAGGAAACGTAAGAAAGGGAAGAACGTAAGTAAACTGAATGGTCGTAAGTTGTGTGATAAGGGTGTGAGTGCCAAAGTGGAAATGAGTGATAAAGCGTGTAATACGGATGAATGGGATGGTATGGATAGAACGTATAGGATATGCGGGTTTGATATAACTGAGTTGACTGAACGTGTAGGGGTTAGTGAACGGTTGGAGGTGAGCAAAAGTGTAAGAGTAAGAGAGCGTAGCAGTAATATACGAGTGACTGAAAGCATGAATGAATCGTTGCAAGAATTGGAAAGGTCAATGAGCGAATGGGATGGGTTAGTTGAAGAATTGGGGAGGTATTTGGGAACGAGTTAGAGGGTATAGATGAGGTTGTGGATGAAATTGAGAGTGGTAATAGTGAAGAAGATAGCGTGAATCTGAGAGAGAATGGAGGAAGATGTGAGTTTGAATGTTGCTAGAAGAGAGAATGATTCTGAGAGAATGATTGCGTGCCCGCGAACGCGATCTAGAGGACCTGCTAGTGAGCATCCGTGGTGTGTTGCGTAAGGCGATTTGAAAGAGGTGTGAAAGGTGTTGGTTGGGAAATGCTAAAAGGGGGAGAAATATAGAGGGATGAATAAATTTGTTTTTATTTAGCATTTCCCAACGTTTTGAGAGAGAGAGAGAGAGAGAGAGAGAGTGTAATTGTCGTAAGTGAGTGCTTCCGGTTGTTGGAAGAGGGATGAGGTTGTTAGGTTGTTTACGGTGCTGTCTGTCTGTGCAAATGTCGAGAGAGTCTTGAGCTGAGTTCTGTGCAAGGCGGACATTGGTGGTAGATTGTTGTATGTTCCGTGAGTCGAGTGTTTTCTGTTGGATGTTATTGTTGTCTGTGCATGTGTCTCTTTCTTTTTGCTGGTTTTTTTTGGTTGGAAGTCTGTTTTCCGGGTTTGTTTGTGTAATTTTGTCTACTGTGTTGGCGACCGTGGACATCCTCAACCATCTCCCAGCAACCGAGGATCATAGTGAGTATTGTATGTGGTTATATGTTCGGTGTATCTGTGTTGTGTATTGTTTTTTGTGTTTTAAAATCCCGCCACAAGGTGAGCTCGGCCTCGGGTTTGCATGATCGGTACGGAACGTGCTCTTCACTCTTTTCCTCACGAAGATTCACAAAGAGACTGCTCGACAAAGAGATCCCTACCGTCTTCCTGTTGCCTCCCTGCGCAACAAAGTCTGTAGTTTTCTCGCTCCTTCATACCAGACCCAGGGGCTGCTGCAGTGAGGCATGCTGTCTTTTTGGGAAAAATCGATATCTATGTTTTTCCCTCCGTATTTGTCTTTCGCTAGGGGTTTATAAGCATTGCTCACCCCAAGTTACAGACAAATGCTGGAAGACTTCACCTTTCACCTGACCTGATAGCTCTGCTTCCAAGGCATCGAGAAGAGTTCTGCTTGACCCACCCTCCTGTAGCAGCTACACAAGAAGCAGTTTTTCAGGCAGTACATCCCTGTGTGTTCAGGACTGGGAGACCTTCCAGCTTTCCTTGCAAGCATAGGCTTTCACGCTGAGCAGCAACGGATATAGCTGGACATCTCTTGAAGTGCTCTGCAACACTGTCCCAGGGACTGGATCCGTTTTTGCTGATGGGTGTCATTGATAGAACTTCTTCTTGGGTCAGAGTCACTCTTCAAGTCTGGACTTCCTCGTCTTCTCCGCCGAGGGTTGCTTCTCTCCCTTTCACTTGTGAAGAATGTAGGCCCTTGCAACCTAGTCTTCTATCTGAAGTAGCCTTTTTCTCCTCAGTCGAGATTTAGCTACGGATGAGAAGCTTCTTTGGTCTTGCTGTCCCAGGGAGCTGTTCCCTGTGTGGCATGTGACCCTCGTTTATGGTTCCTGTCCCATGCTCTGCAAGCCCCCCTAACCTGGATGTCGTTGACGTTTTCGCTAGTACTATCTCTCCCAAGGAAGAAGCGTCTAAGGACACATCTTTCTCTTGGTTTCGTGAAGCAATCGCAGGAGATACTTGGCAGCTGGCGATGAAGATACCTGTACTTTCCACTCGAGAACTCACAAAGCCAATGGCTTGGTCCATCCCTCGCGTTCCGGAAGTTTCTGTTGGTCTAGAAGCAAGATGTGGTCTCATTGACCACACTCTTGTCTTAAGGGAACCCTATCTTGGGTTTTCCTTACTGCCTCCGACTCTTAGATTCTTCCCAGCCTATTTTGCATGAGTTACGTTTCCTCACTCATGTGAAAAGGTCCAGTTCTGACATTTGATCTTACAGTACCTACACTCTGATCAATATGTCAGAGGCACGGTACTCCTCCTCTCTCTTTTGACCAAGAGGAGTAGCCCTGGTATGCAGAACTCCAGTTAGTTCAAGAGGCTCACTCAGATTCCTCCCTTCAACCAGTGAGTCTTCCTAATGTAAAGGACCAGTGGTTTGTATATCATGTCAGAACAAATCACAATATTTAAAAGTAAGTTGTAGTTTTCGTAAATATACAAACCTGAGGTCCTTTACATTACATTTTATGCCCTCCTCATGCCACCCCTCAATCCAAACCTGGGCTGAAAGGCAAACTGGAATATTTACATCCGGGCAGGTGGGTGTTCCCCGCCTACCTGACGATAGTTACTGCCTAACCACCCTGTTCAAGAGTTTAAAGGCCGTGTCCAGCTTCACTGTAAGTAATTCCTAATGTAAAGGACCTCAGGTTTGTATAGTTAGGAAAAATACAATTTACTTTTAAAAATTGTAATTTTTAAACTTTGGGAATTGATAATTTGTTTGTGAAAGCCAGAACCCGGCTCATTGATGGCAAGTTTCGTAAAGCGAAAATTGTTTTAAATTCTAACTAAATGTTTCAACTGAAAGAAATGTTCCACAACTTATCATTAATATAGAAAATCCTTTCAGATTATATGATGTTGACAATAATCTAGGCAGTGAAGTGAGAATAATTTAGACTAGATAATAGTGGATGTTGTAGCCTATGTCTCAGGATACATATCATTAAGTGGCCCAGCTTAGACCGAGGACCCTAGGATCAGACAATAACAATATCTGGGCAAAATAAATCGATAGCCTAACAATAAGACTACAAGTTAGTATAATTTTTTCCTTTTATATAAGCCTGTGCACTTAAGCATGAGCTAAATAATCCAGGACTAGTCTAGACATTATCTTTTTTAAGTTAAGTGATAACTTTTTTACGAAACATCCCATTTTTGGACTAAATTGTTAGCCTAGACCATGTAACCTAGGACTAGATGAAGTAGTAATCTGTGCTGGATGAGATGGTAACTTAGCCTTAAGGCTGCATACTAAGGTAATGGTGTTTAATATAACTTAGCCTCAAGGCTACATACTAAGGTAATGGTGTTTAATATAACCCATACCCTTAAGTGTGAATGAAATAATCCAGATTAGGCAGTAGCCTAGATTAGAGTAAGTTATAGACTGGCTATAAGGTTACACATTAGTGAGTTACTGTTTTATATAGTTGACCAAATAAACTGTTTTATATAGTAGACCAAATAGCCTAGGATTGGATATAAACAACAACCTGGGTTAGACAAAAAATAGTAGACTTACTATAAGGTTACATATTAGTAATTTTATGTTTTTATATAGCCTATACATTTAAGAGTGATATATAATAATATATATTAGGATAAGAAAGAACAAATAAGCCTGGGATAATATGTAAACAGTATCTTAGGCCCAGTAAAATAATATAGTTTTTTATAACTTGGTAGCATATCTGTAAGGTTACATATTAGTAGGATTTTATGTAGCCTTTATCCTTAAAGGTGATATAAACCTAGAACAGGCAATAGCCTAACCAGATTAACTAGGAACCCCTTTTTAAGGAATATCTTACTATTAGCCTAAAACAGCGATGGCCGAATATCAGAGGAAAGGGTGGTGTCAGCCACATAAAACAGAAAACCAGATTATAAGAGGATTATTTCCTGTATAGTTTATATCCTTAAGTTTTAAATAAGCCTAGAATAGGCAGTAACCTAGAATAGGTTAAGCGAGAACCTTCTAAGAAATACTCTACTCTTAGCTTAACATAGATTATACTAGAATCATTAACCTAAGCTTTATAAAATAGTAGCTTGGGTTAGTTAAACAAATTAGTTCACAGCAGTTAGTCTGAATGGCATGACAATTAGAATTAAAAATTTCACTTAGCCATTGTAAAAGGACTAAGTGTGTAAGTGATACAGGCATATACAGGTATGAAAACTAACCTAAACCTTAGAGGTTTTAAGTTAACCCTTAAACGCCTGTTGGACGTAGCAAACGTCGACTAAAATTGTCTGTTGAATGCCGAGTGGACGTGTGCAAACGTCGACTACAAAAAATTTCAACCTTCGGTCAACTTTGACTCGACCGAAATGGTCGAAAAACACAATTGTAAGTTAAAACTCTTACATTCTAGTAATATTCAATCATGTACCTTCATTTTGCAACAAATTAGAAGTCTCTAGCACAATATTTCGATTTATGGTGAATTTTTGAAAAAAACTTTTTTCTTATGCCCACGGGTAACTCGGCCGAAAATTTCAGAAATTCTTTCGTCATTTTGTCGTAATTTTTGCACTGTTCTATATTAGCCGTTACATAAAGTTTTATATATGAAAATGTGCGCAATTTCATATACAATACAAGAGAAAATAACTCATGGTTGTAACTTTTATCAGTTTTGAAATATTTTCATATAAATCACGATAAGTGCCAAAATTTCAACCTTCGGTCAACTTTGACTCGACCGAAATGGTCAAAAAATGCAATTGTAAGCTAAAACTCTTACATTCTAGTAATATTCAATCATTTACCTTCATTTTGCAACCAATTGGAAGTCTCTAGCACAATATTTCGATTTATGGTGAATTTAAAAAAAAACTTTTTTCTTCGTCCGCCAGAAATTCTTTCATCACGTTGTCGTAATGTTTGCACTGTTTTATATTAGTCGTTACATAAAGTTTTATATATGGAAATGTGCGCAATTTCATGTAGAATACAACAGAAAATAACTCATGGTTGTAGCTTTTATCAGTTTTGAAATATTTTCATATAAATCACGATAACTGCCAAAATTTCAAGCTTCGGTCAACTTTAACTTGACCGAAATGGTAAAAACGCAATTATAAGCTAAAACTCTTACATTCTAGTAATATTCAATCATGTACCTTCATTTTGCAATAAACTGGAAGTCTCTAGCACAATATTTCGATTTATGGTGAATTTCTGAAAAAATTTTTTCCTTCGTCTCGCTGCGCTGATAACTCGGCGAACTTCTTGGAAATTCTTTCGTCATGTTGTCGTAATGTTTGCATCGTTTTACATTAGTCGTTACATAAACTTTTATATATGAAAATGTGTGCAATTTCATGTAGAATACAACAGAAATTAGCTCATGGTTGTATCTTTTATCAGTTTTGAAATATTTTCACATAAATCACGATAACTGCCAAAATTTCAACCTTCAGTCAACTTTAACTCGACCGAAATGGTAAAAAACGCAATTGTAAGCTAAAACTCTTACATTCTAGTAATATTCAATCGTTTACCTTCATTTTGCAATAAATTGGAAGTCTCTAGCACAATATTTCGATTTATGGTGAATTTTTAAAAAACATTTTCCTTACGTCTCTTGTGCTGTAACTCGGCCAACATCTCAGAAATTCTTTCGTCTCGTTGTCATAATATTTGCACTGTTTTATATTAGTCGTTACATAAAGTTTTATATATGAAAATGTGCGCAATTTCATTTACAATACAACAAAAAATAACTCATGGTTGTAGCTTTTGTCAGTTTTGAAATATTTTCATATAAATCATGATAAATAGAAAAAATTCGACTTTCAGTCAACTTTAACTCGACCGAAATGGTCGAAAACTGCAATTGTAAGCTAAAACACTTACAGTCTAGTAATATTCAATCAATTAGCTTCATTTTTCAACAAACGGGAAGTCTCTAGCACAATATTTTCGATTTATTTTCAACAAGGTGAATTTTTGAAAAAAAAATTTTGAAAAAAAATTTACGTCCATTGCGTTATTTAATTCATGCATCATTTTGTGATAATATTTTCTCTGTGTTGCTTTGATCGTTTTAAAATTTGTTATATACCAAAATCATCGCAATTTAGTGTACAATACAACTAAAAAAATTAAGTCATTAACTTTAACTGTTTTGCTTACAGCGATTTGTATACAATTATATACGAGTTTATTTTTTTGCTGTCATATATTCCAATATTTATATATGATAATGATATTTTTTTTCATTTCTGATGGTTGCATACTAAACTTCAGGCAATGACAAAAAAAGGAGCCAAAAATGAACTCTTAATCTTGAAAACTAAGCATGCTGTGATTTTTTGAAAAAAACTTTTTTTCCGCTTCTGCGCTAACTCACCAAACGCCGCCGGCATACGGGAGACGTTTTTGTAAATAGGGCTTTGGCGTTAAAGGGTTAACATAGATATTTAATTAAATGTATTACAACTGCGCACTTGTAATCAAGTTAACCTGTAATATGGAAACTATATGAGGAACTACAGAAATGTCCCTCGTTTAAAAACAATCAATACTAACTGGCTTCTAATAACAACTTGTTTTACCTCACTGCAGGGCCGCCATTAGGCAGGATCCTCAGTTCAAGTGCTCCGTAGCAAATTGCTTGGTTCACTTTTTGCCAGTGGGTATGGCCCATACCACCTACCATGAGCATAGTCCTTGTAAAAAACAAGGAAAATTTGCTTGGTAGCTAGATGTGGGCGAGATTTGTAGTATGCTCCTGGCAGCAAGTTTTAAGGACAAAACAGCTCCTTTTAACCTCTCTTGATGGGTCCTAGGGTTCAGTAGGGGTGAGGAAGGAGGAGATTGTATCTTTCCTGCAGAACTCCAGCAACAGATATTTAACCCTTTCTCAGAATAATATCAATGTTTGGGCCAAAACCCAGTAATGTCAGTCCCTCGTACCTCCCAGGTTAACCCTGTGTTTGAAGTAGAGGTTGCAAAATGCAGACGAGCTGCTTCTACAAAGCTCTACCAATCAAAGTGGGCAGTCTTCAGAAGGTGGTGCAGCTGCCATAATGTCTATTTCTTCTAAGACATCTATAAGCCAAATAGCCAACTTTTTGATATTCCTAAAGTCCATCAGGAAGCTATCGACCTCTACCATTAAAGGGTATAGGTCGATGCTCAGCTTAGTTTTTAAGCACAGAGGAGTGGACGTGTCTTCTAATCAAGAAATCACCAACTTTATCAAATCCTTCTATATGTCCAAGAAAGTTCTTCCAACGTCTCTTGGAACTTAGACATTGTACTGAAGTGGCTTTCAGGTCCTCAATTCGAACGTCTTTGTTCTGTTTCCCTCAGGAATCTCACAAAAAAGACTCTCTTTTTAGTGGCTCTCGCTACTGCCAAATGTATTAGCGAGTTGCAGGCAATAGACAAGAGAATAGGCTTTGCACAAGAGGAAGCAGTCTGCTCTCTTTCTCTTGGTTTCCTCGCAAAGTACAAGGACCCTTCTAAACCTTGGCCTAGTTCCTTCGTCATCAAGAACCTTATGGATACCTTAGGACCTTAGGAAGAAGAGAGACTCCTCTGTCCAGTGAGGTGCCTCAGGTACTATCTTTAGAGGATGGAAAAGCTTAAAGGACCTTCATGCAACCTCTGATGCTCTGTAAGAAACCCAGTTTGCCCACTCTCCAAAAATGCCATATCCTTTTTTCTGAGAGAGTTAATATTGGAAGCCCACTCTCAGATCCAGGAAGAAATCTTTCCATTACTTAAGGTTAAGGGTCACGAAATTAGGGTAGTCGCAACTTCCCTCGCTTTTAAACACAACTTGTCTCTTTCCTCGATCCTACAGTCAATGTTCTGGAGATGTAAGTCCATATTCTTCTCATACTTCAAGGACATAGAAACCGTGTTTGAAAATTGTAGCACTTTAGGACCTTTATCCATGGCTGGCATGGTGCTGGGAGAGGAAACATAGGGAATCTCTCTGTTCCTTTGCTATCCGCTCGCCTTGACTTAAGGTTTTGAGTTGATGGGAAGCCTGGGCGTACACTATACCTGGAGTACCCACCAGTTTGTACTTTATTTTTGATAATGGTTGGGTTTTGGTTTTATTCTGTGGTGTAGGTGATAGTGTTGTCATTTTGTATTCTTGTCTTCGCCCAGGGCAGGGGCATCTTTTAAAACTTTGTCAGCATACGGTGTACCACCTCCGCTGCAAAGTTCCCACTAATGTAGTGGCAACCCTTGGCTACACAGGCTCAACAGGTAAGGAAACAACAAACATTTATTCAATGTTAGCAACCTTTCTATTTCAAATTCATTACTTACTTAATGCTTTGGAGTAGAATATGTCCATGCTCTTTCCCACTTCCTAACAATGTGGAATTAGCTATGTAATTACTTGGTAAGTTACTTATAGAAAAATGACATTTTTATAATAAAATAAAGTTTTATATATACTTACCAAGTGATAACATGATCGGAGCCCACCTGCCCTCCCCTTGCATGGACATTGGAGCATGAAATGAATTGAGCTCTCCACTGGGTTGTTTCCTCGAGTCCTGGTTGGTGGGCGGAACATTGTCACCTACACACTAACGATAACAGCGCCACCGAGCAAATTTTGAATTTTTAAGCTGCTGTAGGTTAGGGAACCAATAGCTATGTAATTACTTGGTAAGTATATATAAAACTTTATTTTATCATAAAAATGTCATATTACGACACAATACCTGGCCAAAAAGACCAACTAGAAGAGAATTCTCTGATATTAGTTTGGTCACCATGGAGCTCTGGTAGACCATGGAAGGTAACTCTTTGAGGACTCAACAGGGACTACCAAAAATAGGTTTTTCCTACATCAAAACCTTTTTTTTATGCATATGTAACATATATGTTTATTTGTTTTGTATACTGTAGTTTTATAGATAAACGTGAGGTTACTTTATTAATTTTTTCATGTTTTCCATGCTATAATTATAATATATATGCATTTCTATAGTATTTATTTAAAATTTTAAAAGAATACATATTGAATCCGAGTCTTCTTTGAAGCTTCAGAGCGAGGGGAGGTGTAACCTAACTGTCAGTTATCTTGACATAATGGCATATTGACTGCAAAGGGTTGAAAATGTTGCCCACTCGATGGTCAAATATGTTGCCCACTCGATAATCAAATAAAAATATTCTGCTACGAAGGATACTGAAAATCAATCTCTCTCTCTCTCTCTCTCTCTCTCTCTCTCTCTCTCTCTCTCTCTCTCTCTCTCTCTCTCTCTCTCTCTCTCTCTCTCTCTCTCTCTCTCTCATAAATCTTGAAATTGCGTCTTTTGATATCTGATGCAAGAATAACTCTCTCTCTTTCCAAAGTCATTCTCTCTTTTTCTGTCATATGTCATGAATGATTCACTCTTGATATTTAGTAAGAACAAACCTCTCTCTCTCTCTCTCTCTCTCTCTCTCTCTCTCTCTCTCTCTCTCTCTCTCTCTCTCTCTCTCTCTCTCTCTCTCTCTCTCTCTCCTTGGCCCACTCTTGTTTTTTATTTACATTAATGACATTGATGTAGGCTTAACTAGCAGGATAGCCAAATTTGCAGATGACACCAAACTAGGTGTAAATGCAGCAGACCCAGATACAGTGGAAAGTTTAAGAAATGATCTGAGGAAAGTAGGAGACTGGTCAAAAAGATGGCAAATGCCTTTTAACTTGGATAAGTGTAAAGTGTTACAAATGGGAACAAACAACCTTCATGCCAACTATATTCAGACCACTGAGCTGATTAACAGCTCTCCTAGGGCTGGCCTGAAGGATTAGACTTATTTTATGTGGCTAAGAACCAGTTGGTTACCTAGCAACGGGACCTACAGCTTATTGTGGGATCCAAACCACATTATACCGAGAAATTAATTTCTATCACCAGAAATAAATTCCTCTAATTCTTCATTGGCCGGCCAGAGAGTCGAGCGTGGGCCTAGCAGAGTGCTAACTGAGTAAGATATTGACCCATTCCAATGAGGAACTATGGGAATGACATAAATAGTGTAGAACAAGAAGAGGGCCTTGGAGTCATTATTACCAAGGACTTGAAATCCACAAAACGGTGCTTGAAAGCTGAAAAGAAGGCACAGAAACTAGTGGGATACATAAAGAGGCAGTTCAAATACAGAAACAAGGAAACGGTGCTGCAGCTCTACACATCCATAGTTAGACCTCATCTTGAATATGCAGTACAGTTTTGGTCACCAACACTAAGAAAGGACATACTGTAAATAGATGAGAAGGGGTACAAACAAGAGCCACAAAGTTAATTCCATCCATCAGGCAAGTAGGTTACCAAAGACCACTAGAGAGCCTGAACATGTATGGCTTAGGAACATGGCGATTGTGAGGACAACTCACAGAAACATTCAAAATACTGAAAGGCATAACAAAAGTAGACAGTAACCTCTTCGCATTAAACAAAAACTAGACAAGAAATAATGGCTGGAAACTAGAAGTGAAGAGATACAACACATCCCATTGTGGGAACTTCTTCACATACAAGATATGTTACACATGGAATAAACTGCCACCAGAAATTGTCAACAGCAACAGTGTGGAAGAGTTTAAAAGAAAGCTAAACAAAATCATTAGAACACGGTGAATGAACAGTAAAACCTGCTCCTAGAGATGAGTGAGCACATGGTGTCTCCTTGGATGGACTAAAAAGTCTTTTGAGACATCCTAATTCTTGTAACTCTCTCTCTCTCTATCTTGGCACTTTGATGAAATATGAATTACAGTACAGTATTAAGCTAACTTTTAAATGAAATTAAAGTGCTTTGGGAGCATGATTTTGCCATATTTAGGGTTTAAACTCTAGAAATAAGCATTTACTATATGTATTAGCATTTTTAGTGACCATACCAAATTTGCGCGAATCTGTGCTTTACACGAGGGGTTCTGGAACCTAACCTTGTGTAAGTTTGAGGTATTAGTGTACATCAGTATGGGAAACTGCATATTACTCTACTATCAATATACATCAGTATGGGAAACTCGCATACCAATCCATGCTGTCAGGGCTTGGTATTCACCGGGAATGCGTACCCCCCCCCACGAATAGCTAAAATCTGCTTTCTGGATCGGGTCTCATGTCAGCCGGTGAAAAAGTCCATTCAGCACTTATTTCTAGGTAATTCAGTTGCTAGATACCAGAGAAAGCTAAATGAAATGCTGGAGTTACTACCCCCAGAGCGAGCTCCATTAGATGGAATCGTGTATGGAAAAGGGTGAACTATAAAAACACGGAACCTTATCCTATAGAGATCCCAAAGTCAAAAGTCCCACAGAGAGGTGCCGTTACAAACCCATGCACCACTCATGCGGACAGTACACAAATCACCGCTAGCCACATTCCATTTCAGCAAGCACCTACGGTCACACGTGTTTTCGTTGTGCTTTTTATCTTGTGCTTATTTGCATCATTATGGCATCCTCGCAAGGTCTTTCTTCATCAAAGTTGAGTACCAGTGTTACGTTTTTTATTTGAGCGATTGAGGCTCCATATTTCCCTTTAGTCTAGTAATTAAGGGGATTTATAACGCCCGTCTTGATCTCCTCTCGCGGCCTCACGTGACCTCCATGCGAGGTTCGTGAACTTGGGTCGCCTTGTTTTTTTTATCTTTTTCACTTTTCCTCTTCATGTTTAGGATATTTTTCCTATTCGTGAAGTCTAATTAGTGATTTTGATTGATTAACTTTTGTGTCCCTTTGCTTCGAGAGTGAAGGCTGTCGTTTAGGCTTCGGGCTACCCCCTCGGGCCTATTCGCCTCTTATCATTTCCTTAACATGCCTTATTTTTGCCCTTCACTTCTCTTAGCTTCTGGGAATTTTATTTTCGTTGGTACTGTTAAGATTATTTGTTTAATCTTTGCCCTTGTGTTCGGATGCATTTGATATTTGTTGATTATTATGGATATTTCTTTTGTTAGAGGGCAGCCATTTCCCTTCACGTCCACATCGGGTTGGGTATGGTCCTCCTCTTATATTCGTTTTGTTAGTTTTTTATCCATTTATCATGGGTTGGTTGTTAGCTTTAGTATTACCTTTTCTGGGGCGTTAGGCTATTGCCCCCCTTTTTTCCATGAAAAAAGGGGGGGGTGGGCGGTGGTTGATCATTGTTTCGTTCACATGTCCATCATTGTGTTTTGTGTACGTTTTTCCAATGTGGCGCTCTCCTTAAGGTCTTTTCATCTTATGTTTTCCCTTCCCCTGTTTCGGCTTTTCAGCGAGGCTAATAAGCCTCTTGTTTAAGCTGAAATAGCGAGGGATGTCGTGTTTGCTTCCCTCTCCTGTTTCGACTTTTCGCTTAGGCTAATAAGCCTCTTGGTTAAGCTGGGATAGCGAGGGACATCACGTAGCCTACCCTAGTTTTGTCATTTCTTAAGGTTAGTTTCAGTTATTGGTTATGTCGACACACCCTTACCCCTCCCCTCCCGAGTGCTCTCTCTCCCCTGATTTGTTTTCAGTGTTGTTAACTTATCAAGGCTTGGGAGCATTCCTATCCTTTTTAGCCTATAGCCTGTGTCCCCTTCCTCTGCATTGTTTGGCCTGCCCTTGGTACAGTCTCTGACTTTACCAGCCTATAACCCCTCCAGGGACTGCTGGTGGCCGGGGAGCTTCCCCCTCTCCGTCCACCATCTTTGGCCTTCTTTGCCTCCTCCCCCTTCTGACCATGGAGGTTGTTCCTCTCCCTCTCCTGCTTCTCTCGCCATTGCTGGGTAGCTGTCTCAGTCAGCGAGTGGACGTGAGGACCCGGAGCGCCCGGATTGTGCATTCCCACTCTCTGGTCGCTTCTTTACGGTTCTTCCTCCTGGTCTATTCATTCCTCCCCTCCGTACGTCATCTCCGGCGTGTCGTTTAATTTGACGACACTCCGGTTTAGTCCTATTCTCGTGGCCAGTTAGTGTTTTCCACCTGACTGTCTTCGTGTCCGGACCTTTGACGTTCCCTTCCTTTAGCTAATCACTGTCTGCTTTTCTGTTATTCGAGGCGCATTCCTTGCTTCCCGCTCCGGAGGTTCTAGTGTTTACCGGTCTTCCGTTATCGCTAGTTTCAGAATTTCATTCTTAGTTGCCGGGAATGCGCTTACTCCGGACAGTTTTAACCTTCCCATTTTATTTTGTATCCGTCACTTACTTTTAAGGCATGTTACTCCAGCTAGTTCCGGTATATTTATTATGTTTATTTTGTATGAGATTTTATTTTAATCCGGTTGCCTTCCGGATCATTCCGGCAGGTTTCACGGTTTTATTATATATACTAATGTGTTGCTCCGGCACACTACTCCGGCACCTTACACGGTGTACTCATAATCTCATACTTTTACAGGTGGTACGCTGCCAAGAACAGGGGTGCTCCGCAGCCCTCCACCAGGCCAGTGGCCACGAAGTTTGTCGATCCCACATAGGGGATCTCGTTGTTTGGCACCCTGACGGATGTGATGTTTGCTACGCTCTTTACGAGCAAGCTATCGATGATTCGGTAGGTTGTCATGCATCTTTCCTTTTTAGCCAAACTGTATTTTATACGAATTACCGATTTCCCCCACCTTCGGTAAACCGCAATAATGTTTTTCTTCCGGCAGGCTGACCGCAAGTCTCGTGATGCTTCGCTCCAGGCCCTTAAAGTCTGGGTTAGCGGCTTCGGACGCAATGTAGGAGCTGGCAGTCCCTATATACTCTCGAAGGACATTTGCAATGTCCTTTTTCCCGGCGCTTGGATCACAGCTTCAGTTACCGACGATGTTGCTGCTCCGTTAATTGCTGGGATTCGGGAGTTGACCCAGCCCTCTCCAGACGGTTCGGCCTTGAGCGGTGGTGTTTCTGAAGACACGGCGGATCTTGACCTTGGCCTTGAATCTCCGAACATTGTCCCGGAGCATCAAGCAGGTAAGGGGGTAAGTGAGGCAGGTTCTACACTGTTTAGCTCTCCTTCTTCCACCGTTTCCTCTTTTAAAGGTTTCTCTAAATCCTCATACCTTACGGGCGTGTCTGGATCTATTGTCCCGAAGGTGAAGTCTGTCAGGAAGAAAACCTTACCTACTCCAGCAGGTCGATCTGAGGTCCCTCCGGGTCACAAGCAGAGTCTCAGTCGCGTCAAGTGGTTCCCCCTCCTCCTGCTTTGGATACGGACTCTTTCTTCGAGCATTTCCTTGAGAGAATCGACGCAAGATTTGAGAGAATCGACGCGAGGGTAGACAGCAAGCTTTCTGGTCTTGCCAATTCTTTTCAGTCTCTTTCGGAGAAGGTGGAGTCACAACAGGAATTCATCCAAGGACTGGCTGACGGCGGATCTCGTTCTGGGTCTCATTCTGTTCCTGACCCTTCCACTCTCCCTCCCTTCGATCTGGGGAATCCTTGGCGTCTGGCCCTTTATGCTCCCGAGTACGAAGGTACTCTCACCATAGAGGGTTTGGGCACAAGGAGGGTGGAAGAGTTGGAATTCTATCCTCCGACCTGACATCCCCCTTTTTGCCAGGCTGAAGGGGATGTTTGGAACAGGTCTGATAAAGTCCCTAAGGAGACCGTTATCTATCCTAGGGACCAAGCCCAGTCGTCTTTGATGAGGACACTTACGGAGTGGCAAGCGGAGAACACTAAGCTTACACCAGCCAAGGGAGTGTTCACTATGTTCACTCTAAGTGATGTTCTCCTTCCTCCTTGTACTTCGAAAGTGGCCTCTCTGACTAGTCAGGCTTGCTTGGAAAGTAAACCCCTCCCTCATCTCCGGGAGACGGACCCGACATCTCTCGTCTTTCCCGGGGCACCGAGTTCTGGAAGGGAGCCCCTAATACGTTTACGGTGACTCGGCTTGACCCAGACTGCGCTTCTGATCTGTTCAGTGAGCAGCTCCCTAAGATCCCGGAGTCGCTCCTGAAAGCAGAGGCTGATTGTAAGGATAGGCTCGCCAGGTCTTTGAACTCTTTGACTTTAGCAGAAGCAACTTCTTTGGTCTATAGGGAAGATTCTTTGTTCCAGGTCTTGACGAAATCTCTCTTGGCTAGTTTTCAACAAGACCTGTTTGACTTTATGACTGCCTGACTGGCCTGCCAGAAGCATATCTTTTCGGCAGCCACAGTTTGGCATGAACCAAATAAGCTTCTGAAGAGTTCTATCTGGGGAGCTAATCTTTTCCCACAAGAAGAAGTTGACGCAGTCTTATCTGAGGCGGCTAGGGTCAATCAGAGTCTCCGTTCTCGTTGGGGTCTGCCCTATAAATGGAAGCAGTCTGATCTTGCCGGGCCTTCCCCAAAGTCCAGCAAGAAATTTAAACATTTCAAACGCCTCCCGGCTCAGTCCTTCGTCCAGGTTCCCTTACAAGATCAGCCTTCAACCTCTTCCTCCCAACCTCCACCTCAGTATGTCCTGGTGAACCCGTCACATCAGTCTCTTGCTGCCCCCTCCTACGTCTCCTCCCCGGCTTTCAATGCTACATATGAAAGCCAGGGGAAATTTTGCTCTAGGCAGTCAACCAGAGGCAACAGGCCCCGTGGCTATGTTAGGGGAAGAGGAGCCCCCCGCTCCTCTCCCAGGAACAGAGGAGGTAGAGGCTCCAGAGGGAGGAAGCAAACACAGGACCAATGACATACATCCAGTGGGCGGGAGGCTGTACCATTTTCAGGCCCGGTGGACCTTCTGTCCCTGGGCTCAGAGTATAGTTTCCAAGGCCTAGGTTGGAGTTGGATCGACGGTCCCCCTCCACCAGTCAAGTTTTATCAGGCTCCGACCAAGGATCTCGAGGACTTTGTGGAAGATCTTTTGCAGAAACAGGCTATAAGGAAAGTGAGGACACTGAAGTTCCAAGGCAGGCTCTTCAGTGTTCCCAAGAAGGGTTCCAACAAGCGGAGAGTAATTCTGGACTTGTCCCGTCTGAATTCCTACATTCGTTGCGACAAGTTTCGGATGCTTACAGTCTCCCAAGTTCGGACCCTACTGCCCCCTGGAGCCGTAACCACCTCTTTAGATCTTTCCGACGCCTATTATCATTTCCCGGTTGCGAGAAGGTTCTCCCCCTTTCTGGGGTTCAGGCTCGGAAGGCAGGCATATTCCTTCAAGGTGATGCCTTTCGGCCTCAACATAGCCCCAAGGATTTTCACCAAGTTGACAGACACAGTCGTACAACAACTCCGGTCTCAAGGGATTACGCTGGCCGCGTATCTAGACGACTGGATCATCTGGGCATCCAGCGTCGAGGAATGCCGGAGGGTTACATCCTTGGTGGTTGGCTTTCTAGAATCTTTGGGCTTTCGTGTAAACAGGGAGAAGTCCCGCCTGGTTCCGAGCAGTTGTTTTCAATGGCTGGGAATCCAGTGGGATCTGAATTCTCACAAGCTCTTTCTTCCTCCTCCCAAGAGGAAAGAGATAGCCAGAGCAACCAGACAGTTTCTCAAGTCCAAATGAGCCTCTCGACGGGCCCAAGAAAGAGTTTTGGGCTCCCTTCAGTTCGCTTCAGTGACAGATCTGTTGCTGAAGGTAAAACTGAAAGATATCAACAGAGTGTGGCGGAGTCGAGCAAATATCAGCCTCAGAGACAAGGTGTCTCTGATTCCTCCCATCTTGAAAAAGAGACTCCAGCCTTGGTCGACTGTCAAGAGCCTGTCCAAGTCAGTCCCCCTGCAATTTCCTCCTCCAGCGTTGGTTATCCACACAGACGCCTCCCTAAGCGGGTGGGGAGGATATTCTCAACACCAAGAAGTGCAGGGGACTTGGTCCCCCATGTTCCGCCAGTTCCATATAAACGTTCTGGAGGCCATGGCAGTCTTCCTTACCTTAAAGAAGCTTCTTCCCCCCCAAGAAGATTCATATAAGGCTGGTTCTGGACAGCGCCACGATAGTCCACTGCATAAACAGGGGAGGTTCAAAATCCAGCCGGATCAACCAGGTAATGATTGCACTTTTCTCCTTGGCGTGCAAGAACAAGTGGCACCTGTCTGCCACTCATCTTGCAGGGGTCCGGAACGTCGTGGCGGATTCTCTATCAAGGACAACTCCCCTCGAGTCGGAGTGGTCCCTAGGCAGGGCCTCGTTCAATTGGATCTGCAACCAAGTTCCGGGCCTGGAGGTAGATTTGTTTTTGCAACCAAGCTCAACAACAAGCTCCCTCATTACGTAGCTCCCAACCTGGACCCTCAAGCTCTTTTCACGGACGCAATGTCATTGGATTGGAACAGGTGGAAGAAGATTTATCTGTTCCCTCCAGTAAACTTGTTGTTAAAGGTCCTTCACAAACTCAGGACATTCAAGGGTCAAGTAGCTCTAGTGGCTCCCTACTGGCCAAAGAGCAGTTGGTTTCCACTTCTGCTGGAACTGAAACTTCGCCACATCCAAATCCCCAGTCCGAAACTAACACAAGTAGTACAAACTCAGACTGTGTCAGCTTCCTCAAAAATTCAAAATGCCCTGGCTTTGTGGACTTTATGAAATTTGCAGCTCAAAGGGATGCTAACGTTGATCCTGTCAATACCATGTTCTTGGAATCAGATAAGCGGATCTCCACTCTTCGGCAGTACGACTCAGCAGTTAAGAAGCTAGCACTCTTTTTGAAAGAATCTGAGGCTACAGTAATGACCATAAATTTGGCAATCTCCTTTTTTAGATCACTGTTTGAGAAGGGTTTAGCCTCCAGTACTGTTACTACAGTCAAGTCGGCTTTACGAAAAGTATTTTTGTACAGTTTCAAAATTGACCTCACAGATCCTTACTTTTCTTCCATCCCTAAGGTCTGTGCACAACTGAGACCAGTAATCTGTCCACATACGGTTTCCTGGTATTTGAATGACGTGTTGAAGTTAGCCTCAGATATCGATAATCAGTCTTGTCCCTACCTTTCCTTATTGAGGGAAACGTTGTTCTTAGTTAGCCAGCTTCGGGTGCTAGAATTTCAGAGCTGTCTGCACTCTCTAGGGAACCCAACCATGTCGACTTCCTTCCATCAGGGGAGGTTTTGCTGATTCCTCACCCTAAATTCCTAGCCAAAAATGAAGATCCGCAGAATAGGTGGTCGCCTTGGAAAATTCTCCCCCTTCCTCAAGACCTGTCCCTGTGTCCAGTTCATACATTGAGGGCTTATTTAGACAGGTCCTCTCACATCTCATCTGGGCCTCTCTTTATCAGGGAAGGGGGGGTTAATATCTCTATGTCTGCTATTAGACAGCAAATCCTTTACTTCATCAAGCAGGCTAATCCTGACTCAGTCCCAAGAGTTCATGATATTAGAGCTGTGGCCACCTCCATTAACTACTTCCATTACATGAATTTCACAGATCTTACCAAATACACTGGTTGGAAGTCACCCTTGGTTTTCAAACGTCACTATTTGAAATCCTTAGAAGCTCTTAAATTCTCAGCAGTCGCGGCAGGGAACGTTGTCCCTCCCTCTGGTACCCTTTCTGATTCCTAGTCAATTCTTCCTCCACTGCCTCAGTTATCCCCTTACAGTCATTTCAGTCAGGCGTGCCTTGACTTTCTCACCTGACCGTGTTATCTGTATATTTGTCTAATTGACACATTTATGTTATAATGTTTTCAATTTTGTATAGGTATTTTGTTTAAGTATATTTTTTTATATTGTCATGTTAATTTTAAGCTCCCATCAGTTACATTTGTACATTATTTGTTATTATTGCTAGCAATTAAAATTTTTTGGTGGACCTTTGGTCTTCTGTTCCCCTTACATTTTGTTATCTCTTGCAGTTTAAGAATATTTATTTCTCTGTTAATTTTTCACCGGCTGACACGGGACCCGATCCAGAAAAGGGATTTTGACAAAGGAAAAATCTATTTCTGGAGAGGGGACCGTGTCACCTGGTGACCCACCTCTGTCATGTGTCGTCTCCCCCCCATAGTAAACATCATTCTGGTGGGGTGTTGCTTTCATGGAATGCGGCTAGCGGTGATTTGTGTACTGTCCACGAGTGGTGCATGGGTTTGTAACGGCACCTCTCTGTGGGACTTTTGACTTTGGGATCTCTATAGGATAAGGTTCCGTGTTTTTATAGTTCACCCTTTTCCATACACGACTCCATCTAATGGAGCTCGCTCTGGGGGTAGTAACTCCAGCATTTCATTTAGCTTTCTCTGGTATCTAGCAACGGAATTACCTAGAAATAAGTGCTGAATGGACTTTTTCACTGGGTGACACGGTCCCCTCTCCAGAAATAGATTTTTCCTTTGTCAAAATCCCTTAATACTTAAAACTGTTCTAAAAACACTTAGAACTGCCTATTTTGATAGTTCAGACACAAAGAAAAGCTCTAAAAATGCTTACACAGTTATTATCCTACTTACAATGGGGTTAGATTCCAAAAAACCCATTGTTTGTTGGAAAAAACGTATCTCGAATATAGCCTAGCTTACACTAGGATATTCAGTACCATGTATACAAATATGGTAGCCTATCCTACACTGTATAGTATTAAATATCAGCTAATTTTGGAGGTTCATGCAGAGTGACTGATGATAATTCAGTACAAGGAGAAATTTAATAACAAACAAGAATTAGCTTAGCCTACACTATGGTATATCGTATACATACATGGTAGCTTAGCCTATATTATACTGTACTCTCTATTCAGATAATATCGTATTATACAATCATCAACATAAAGAATATGCATCTTTTCCATGGATCTTTTAAAATGTTATGCTTTAACTCACTGTATCCAGTAATATTGTATATATTATATTGCTTTTGTTTTATAAATTGCGATCATAGCAATCAATATTTTGGTTTGGAAATCGATTATGCAGTAATTTTATTTCGCCATGTTTAACTCAGTTCAGAGTACTTTTCTTGCTTCTAGTTAGCGTAAATGAATCTCTAGATACTTTATTTATATGGGGCAAGGTTATTTTTCATTGATGATGTTTGCTATTTTGGGGAATTTTTGTTTTGTGTAAAAAAAAAATTAAGATTCCTGTTTGCTATTTTCTCTTGATTTCATCATAATACAAGCTTTATGTATTTATCGTTTATCAGTGTAAAAATAGCAGAAATATGTGTTCTTTTATGCCCAGTGGTTTTGATTAAAATACTTCCTCTTCAATTTTAATTACGGTCGAGTTTCATCCATGTTGCCGATGCACGATAATTTATAGTTATTAGCAGCTTGAACATTGTTTTCTCAGCTTCAGCTACAACTTACAGCTTAAATTTAGCAGTGTATTTCCTTGCCGATCTTTTATCCACACCGAATAAGGGTTTAATGTAAAAATATATCAGCCCTATTCTAATTAACTTCATTTGTACTACTGTATAACTGCGGTAATTGTTTATTACTGTACGATGGTTGAAATACAAGCAAAACAGCTGTTGTTATCTGATTTAGTTATAAGCAAAACAACAGTTTCTTGCTTGGTTGTCTATGGCTGTATGCATTTACACAAGAGTACAACGTTATTAACCATACTTTTATCATTCTCTTTTACCTTTTTAACTAGAAGATGGGATAAAGAGATGGAGAAAAAGAAGGTGGTCTATTGTAATTTGGTCTCTCTTGCTGCCTGATTGTATGCTGCTGCCTGCGCCCGCGTGAAATTTAAGAATATTTTATAAATATTGTCATATCGGTATTAATTGCTTACCCCATCGAATTATCGTAAGGCGAATTATCGTAACTTGAGCACTACCTGGGTACCTGAGTATTTTAATAGTTTTATCACAAAAAGTGCATTTAGTCATGAGAATGAGATGAAAATACAGTAATTGATGAATATTTCTGAGTGAAAAATACTGCAAATGGGCAAATTTTCAGCGAATGATGCTTATATATGTTCCGTAGAGAAATCTGCGAATAGGTGAGTCCGTGAATCGTGAGACCGCGAATACAGGGCTTTACTGTATTCCATTATCATTACAGTATATGTGTCACTAAAGTTCAGACATTATAAAATAAATAGACAATAAAAACTAGTTATGCACAAATTAAAAATGTGTATTAGCAAGTTATATTTGATGTGTGTTTATTTCTTAAATGATTGTCAGTATACGACCCTAAAAGTTCGGTCGACCCACTTTAGACCCCTAGGCATTGAACTACCCCTTGAATAGTCCATTCAACCCCCATGTGTTGATATTGACTACTTTTGAAGTCCCCATTATAAACAGCGACACTTTTTCAGTTTAAATGGTAAATTAACAATATGATCAAACCAGTTTTCAAAAATTTTTACCTACCTTAACGACGATTTTTAAGCATTGTCACCATAGCTTCATGCTCCATTACTATGTTACCAAGATTTTGTGAGGGAAATGGAAGTGTTGAACTTCACATCTTAAGAAAGCAAAATGTACTATAGTCTTCCACCTGCTGGTACACCATCTCTCAAGTTGAATGCTCTCTTTCTCGATGATTTTTGTAACTATTGTCAACATACAATTAACAGGTTTTGACCTAGGAAAAACCTAATTTTGGTAGCCGCTGTTGATTTCTCAAGGAGTTACCCTTCCATGGTCTACCATAGCTCCATGGTGACCAAACTAATGTCAAAGAATTCTCTTTTAGCTGGTCTCATGGCCAGGTATTGTGTCAGTGATAAACACTGTAACACATGCTGGAGTATGTAATGGACTCAAAGATAAGGAGGCACATTTCCAAATCTTTAGCCAGGATTCTTCCATCGCCAAAAACCTGCTCAGAAGAAGAAGTGATTAATGAGCATGCACAGTCTGCCATATTGTTAACAACAGACCCTCATGGAGATCAAGGAGCATTACTTTTTTTTGGTCAATGCAGGATGATCCCTGTCCCAAATCCCATGCCTTTTTGTTAGGGAAGTGGGAGGGTTTTGAGGACTCAACAGCAACTACCAAAAATAGGTTTTTCCTATGTAAAAATCTGATTTTAGATAGCGTAGTCGCTTGTTTTATCCTCAAAGAGCTTTACAAAGAAAGTGACAGGTGATAAAAAGGCTCAAGCTCTCAATTTTTAATCCCAACACCCCAAAGAAAAATCATTTCTGCTCTGAGGCCAAGCCACAAATTTCAAACCCATTTTTTATTCCAAATACTCGTCAGGTTTTGGTACCAAAGAACAAGAAACTGTACACGAACTTTTATTTAAGGTACAGCAGCTTACCTAAGCATGCTGGGTTTGGTTGGTGTGCTGTCACCCTTCTACCAGCTATAGTTAGCACTCACTGTCAATCTGCTCTGTAGTACCTAGGGGTTAGGACTAACCATGCCACCTACTTATACACAGTGTACGGTAGTCGAATTTGTTCGAGTTTTTGGCATTAATGTTTTTTAAAAATACTGTCTGTGATGACCGACCTGTACATTTGGAGACTTCTTCGAAAGAGACATTTCTGAAAAAGGTCAACAACGTACTCACTTTCCTAATATCGTGTGACCTAGGAAAGGAGTGTGGATTTGCTTTTGCAATAAGAGACACTACAATCATTCTCAGCCCTTGTAGGGAGAGTGGTTTGTTTGTGCTGGGGTGTAGGAGAATCAGACCCTTTGGGATGTTTGCCGTGACTTCTAGGTAAACCTTAAGTGCTTGAACTGGGCATTATGTCTTGTCTGCTAAATTGAGTTTTATTATCAAAATAGGGGATTTCCTTCTTGAAGAATTCTCATTCTTAGCCAGGAATGATGGACCATGGGACGACAATAATTGATGGTCAGCTGTTTGTGTATGTATCGTCCCTGTCTAAGAGAGCCCAGTTCACTAATACAAGCTGCTGAAGCTAACATAAAACAATGAACCCCCCATATTCGCGGGGGATGCATACTGCCCCCCCCCATGAATGGCTAAAATCCGTGAATACTTAGAACCCCTCTAAAAACACTTAGAACTGCCCATTTTGATGGTTTAAACACAAGAAAACCCCGTAAAAATGCTTATACCTGATTATTTTAATAGTTTTATCACAAAAAGTGCATCTATTCATGAAAATTATATGAAAATACAGTAATTAGTGAATATTTCTCAGTGAAAAATACTGCGAATGGACGAATTTTCTGCGAATAATGGGTAGATATGTTCCACAGAGAAACCCGCGAATGCGTGAGAACGCGAATACAGGGTGTTTACTGTAGAGAAGATTGCCTTTTGCAGCATGTGAGTTGTGTTTGTATTGGGTCTGCTGAATTGAGGGGTTGATAGAAGTCTAAGCACCTTGTTCAGGGATCCTCCTCCTCCTCCTCCTCCTCCTCCTCCTCCTCCTCCTCCTCCTCCTCCTCCTCCTCCTCCTCCTCCTCCTCCTCCAGTTGAATTAAGGACAAGTTTTTAAAAGGCTAATTCTGATTGGTGGAAATAGGGGACCTTCCAGTTACTTGATTTGTGGACACTTTGAAGAGGATTCTGCTGCATGAGCAATGGAAGGATCTTCATTTGCTTTGCGCATGGCATCTCATGTCAGTACAGTCCTCTGACAGCACTTACTCTGACAGGTAACAACACGATGCAAGGATATCTTTTCAGGAAAGCCCTTCAGCTGGGATAAATACTTTGATTTTGTTTCACTTAAAGTACAGATTTTCCTTGTGGCAGACTATACATCAAAGAATGACAATTCATAATAACTCAATGCTTCTTAGCAATGAGTCAAAGGGTCCAGAAATACGTTTCAAGGGAACACAGAGTTCTACTGGAATGTAGTGATTTTCACTTAATCATATGCAAAGAGGTATGGATTAACGCAGAGAAAGTTATCCTTGGTACATTGAACTCTTATTTTAATCCTAACATATTCACTGAACAAAGATGACAGTTTTTGGAGATGGAATTAAGATATCCTCAAAATTATTTTTGTATTTGTATATAATCCAGGGATACCTACGTACCTAGTAGAAAATTTACATGTGGATTAACATAAAAAAAGTTGTCCTTGGTACAGGGAACTTTCATTTGTTCCGACACGATATACAAACCGTCAGTCCTTTACATTAGGAATTACTTTCAGGTGTAGGCTGGAAACGGCTGTTAAACTCTTGAGCAAGGTGGTTAGGCAGTAACTTCCACCAGGTAGGTGGGAATACCCGCCTGCTCGGATGTAAACATTCAAGTTTGCTTTCGGCCGTCATGTGTTGCAGATGTTGTTTTGGTTCTCTCTGCCTGACTGTCGTTAAGCTCTTATTATCCCGGTGGGATCATTCTGTATTTTTGTTTTTATATATATATATGTGTGTGTGTTTGATATTTATTAATACAAACCCACGATTTGTGATAACCTTGCATAAGCTGTTGTTCCCTGAGCTATGTCTTGGGTTTGACGGCCAAGGGCATAATTGGAGAAGCGTAACCGAGTGGTAACGCTTCTCTTCCAGCAGGCCTTTACGTAGATACTGAAGGCGCCCCTGTACATTCTGAGAGATAGTTTGGGACGTATTATCTTCACTCCCCTACATTGATCGGGACGTAAGAGTTCGCTTCCCTTCTTGGGCTTCCGTCCTCCGTGTATAAGGAGCATCACTACTTCCTTCCTACTTATGCTGGATGTTGCTCGCTGCCTGCACTTGGAGAACTATGGGGCAGGTAGGAGGTTGCGGGCATCGTCAGTAAGTTCCGCTTCCACAGCGCCCTTGGTGGCGTCCCCTCCATCCTTTTTCTCTTTCTGTAGGTTCTTCCTTCTCCCCTTTAGTAGATCTCTCTCCTTCACCCTCTTTGCTCGCTCGTCGGGCGAAGACCAGGGGTGGGGAGCGATCAGGCGACCTCTTCTAGAGTACCTCCTCCCGCTGCGTAGGGCAGTTCCCTTTGTAGCGAGAGGAGTCTCCCTCTACTAATCATCTCTGCTTTTTCTTTCAGGTTGACAGTGAGCATCGCAGACACAGCAGTAGTTGGCTGGATATATCAAGGATATCTCGCATGAAGCAGTCCCAACGTTCATTTAGTGTTGCTTCGGGATCGACCACATTATGTAGTTAGATGACACATTTCCACACTGGGATCGTTCTGACTCTGTTCCCGCCGATGTGGATCGATCGCTGTCATTGCTGGTCTTCTTGTATGCTGTTGCACTGCCTCCAGCGTATCTGTGGTCCATCTGCTCCTGCTGTTCCCTGTGTTATGCTCTTGTTAACTCGACGACAATCTCTGGGCTGCTCTTCCTGGTCTCCTGCCGCAGCCGCCCTGATCGTTCCTGTTGCTGCTGGTGACTTTCATTTGACATTTCTGTCCGTGGCAGTAGCTCCTGCCTTCCGAACCGCTAACGTAGCTCCTGCATCGGCTGTCCTGATCATGATGGTCATGCCCGGGGCTGCTTCCGTTGTGTTCCTGCCAGCTGCCCTGGAGGTTATGATGTCTGCCTTCCTGTAGATGATGTCGGCGTGAAGGTGAAGGAAGTCGTCTTGTGGAAGTGACGTTCCTGGCCATTGCAATAGCTCCTGCCCTCCGAACCTCCGTCGTAGCTCCTGCATCAGCTGTCCTGATCATACCTGCCGCTTCTCCTGGCGCTTGTGCCCGGGGCCGCTTCCGTTGTGTTCCTGCCAGCTGCCCCAGAGGTTACGATGTCCGCCGGTTACGATGGACGTCTATGGACTGCCTCCTTCTGAGGAGGCAGTGGGTCTCTCGTTGGCTCTTCCCGACCTTCGAGTTAGGAAACCGATTCGCATAGCCCTGGGTTTTGTGTTTCGGAAGCTGCGGGCGCGCAGACCTCGGTTTGCAATCCCGTTCCCAGTCCTAGAGGTTCCACCTCTAAGACGGGGACTGCTTCGGGCGCTCGTTCGCGAGCCGCTCCGAGTGCTCAAGATTCTATGGAATATCGAGTATCCTGATCTGGTCTGGAGAGATTTTCCTCGGCCCAGTTCGGGAGCAGTGCGAGAGAAAGGGCCAAGGCACCCAGGTGTCTCGGCTCTTCCTGCCCGCACCACAAGCGCTCCCCGAGCGCTTGCCATTGCTTGGTCGGGTTCCCAGCCTGGTGTCTCGATCCTGTCGGTTTGAACATCAGAAGAAGCGGGGAAGAGATTCCCTTCGGAAGTCCTGCAGGACTTCTAAGGGACTGACTCTCCTCCGGGAGGCAAGTTTCTCTTGTTGGCTTTTCCCGCCCTTGGGCAGGAACCGATTCGCAATCTCCTGTGGGGTCTTGCGTTTCAGGGGCCACGAGAGCGAGGCCACGCCCTCGTTGCCAGTCTTGGAAGAGTGCGTCTAAGACTGGTTCCATGCTTGGCTCTCTCGATCTCTTAGGAAACTGAAAGCAGCCGCTCCCGATTTTTGGGAATCTTGTGGGTAGCTCGAATTCTACGAATCACGAGCACTCTCCTGACGAGAGGCACAGGACTAGAGAAAGTGCCGAGACACCCAGGTGACTGTTTGCCGGGGCACCTGGGTGTCTGGGTGCCGAGACATCCAGGCGTCTGGGTGCCAAGACGCCCGGGTGTCTGGGTGCCAAGACGCCAGGTGTCTCGATACTGCCCGCCAGCTGCTTCGGTTGCTCGGCTGGGCTTCATTCTTTTGCCTTGAACTTTAGGGTTTGAGCATGCAAGATAGCAGACACAGAATTCCCCTTTGAACCTTCTTCTTGAGGGGCCTCGGCCCCGAAGGAGTTTAGAGTTTGGGAAACTAGCAATAGTTCACGGCAGATGAGTTCCGGCCTGCCCAGTTCCAATTGTGTTCGCGCGATTGGCTCGGCTCGGCCCCTGGTCGCACTTACAAGACTGGCTTGGCTCGGCTTGTCTCGGCTCGCCCCGCCTGCCTCCCAGTCCACCGCATATTCTGTTGGCCTTGCGCATACCAACCAGCTGGATCACATACACGTGATCGGCTTGGTTCGGTGCGGCTTGGCTCGGCCCTATTCGGTTTTTTCCGATTCGGGTTCTCGGCTATGTTCGAGTGAACTTTTTGCTCTTCCCAGGAAAGCGCTTTACCACAGCACAAGTGCTCTTCTTCCCCGTGTGGCAGTACAGTGAACCCTCGCTACTTCGCGGTTCGACTATCGCGGATTCACAACTTCGCGGATTTTTTCCATTACGTATGTATGTTATAAGAGAAAATATATAGCGGATTTTCCGGAAATTTCAAAAATAGTCGCAATATATGAAGAACCAAACCAAATATTTCATTAATTCCATTAATAATTATTAATATGTGCTAGTACTGTTGGTTCATTGCATTATGACATATAATTCAGTACAAAATGAAATTAAACAAAAGATGCTTCACTGCATCGCTGGATTTTTCAGAAATATTCGTCGAAAAATTAAAATTAAAAAGTACCGCCATATCGGCAGCCATATTGCGGAAAACAGCGATGTTTCATCATGTTACGTGAGAAGAACAGCTTGTCTAGACCGATGTGCAAGGACTGGAAGCTTCGATATACCCACAGGCACTCAGACAAGGCACGGAGTGGTACATAAGAGAATATCTTATCACTGTTGATGTTTCATCTTAAATCACTGTAAAAATAATTAAAACCGAATTTCATACGTAAGCAACTCAAGGATACTGTATACTCTCTCACCAGCTTGTCAAGACTTGTCAAGACTTAGTCTCGTCCCAAGCTACTGTGCTGTACAGTACACACCATTTTTCTCTCTCTCTCTCTCTCTCTCTCTCTCTCAATGAAATATGAATTACTGTATCATAAACTTTTATGTACAGAATTAAAAATAATTTCATTGATAAATTTGTTTCTTTTAGCAACTAAAAAATATTTTCCTAATTCTTTCGTTAGTAGTGAGCAGCTTCAGTCAGCTGATTCTCAGAACGTAAACATTACAAATATGGGACGATCTTTTTTATGCACATTACTGTGATAGGATCAAAATAGTAATACAGTGTTTAAGTGCATAGGAAGTGTTTATAACAGTGTGGGAAAGGCTATAAAGCCTTTAAATATATACCATGTATATACAGTATATGCCTCCCAGGAGGGCCAATGCTACTTTGAATTTCACTTATCGCGCACTGGTCCCCACTATCCGCGATGACGAGGGATCACTGTAATCTCCTTTGGTTGATTATCACTCACGGTCCGCCTCTCCTGCTTATCTTACTGGCAGGACAGGTAGGGATACTCTTTCTCCTCACCTGTTCTCTTCTCCTCTCGGTTGTTCTGAGAGGCGCGAGATGGACAGAGAGAGCTCTGACAAACTTCTTCAGAGTTAGGCTGCCTGGTGTGCTTTGGATGTCAGTCCCCCGATTCTCTCGTAGTATAACCAGGTGGCCGAGGAGGGTTTTATGGGATCTGTCAAGGTCTCCCTCCAAGGGGAGAGGTGCAGGAGCTTCACGCTTCGGAAACAGCGAGGGTCTTCCTCTTCAAGTTGCGATCGCCCTCGTGTTTCTGGAGAACTTCGCGCCGATTCATCATCGTGAGGATCCCCGGGACAGGACCACGGCTCCCCCAATGAATAATCTTCATCACTTGCAACCCTTGCAGTTTCCGAGGGGCCGAGAGTGTTGGGGACCGCCGCGGTCCTGGCTTCTGAGAGCGTTCTCGACCAGATGAATTCTTTTCTTCGAAGGAGTTGATTCTGGTCGAGACACCAAGCTTCTCCCCTGCCTCGACAGAATATGAATTCTTCTTGCCTCGGAGGGTCTTGCCGACTGCAGTATTTTGGGCAATTCTGGTGCTAAGAAAGAGGACTTTGTCCCAATTTGGATCTCCGGTTTCGTAAGTCCCAAGTTGGCTCAACCCTTAGGAACAAACCTTTACTTGGTTCTGCCTTTCTCTTTCAGAGATTTGCCAGATACCTCGGTAATCAAGGTTCGTGCCAGGGCACTGCCTTGTCCTTTGGACAATGGCCAAGACCTTTGGGTCTTAGCCATCTCAACTCGACCTTGAGTTCAAGCCAACCCCCTCAACTCCTTAGCTAAGAAGTCCTAGGCTTCAGAAGAAGATTGCAGAACACATACTCCTCTTCTTCCCTTTTAGGAAAGTGCACATCACTATGTCTCTTTCCACCTTTTTCTCCATATGGGAGGAGGGAAGAAAGGAAGAGAGTAAAGAAGTATTGACCAGAAGTTCTCCTACTGCTGATGCCTGGATGAAATGATACTTATCAAGTCTCTGGAACTGGCAGTAACATTGCCGAGACCTGCGAATGGATTCCTTCAGGAGAAGTATCCATTTCCCTTAGGTCTCGACAATTCTTTCCATCGAACTTCCATCCCACCTCCTCTCCAGTGCTCCCGATTCAGGAAATGCCAGCCTGGCTAGAGCTAATTGTCTCGGTACCCTGTCATCTTGCAGAAGCTTCCCCATGGTGGAGAATGGAAGTCTGCTTCCATTCCTCCATCCTTCTTTCCTCTTCGAAGTATGAGGAAGGAGTTAGGCTAATGCTTGATTGAAGGAACCTTTAAATATGCTTGTACATTCCTCTCACATCTTGTGTCTACTTACGGATTCACCGATTGAGGAATAGGCGCACACCGGTAAGACCTTGTTCTTGAAGGTGTGTGGCTGAGATAATTAGTACCTTCTCATCACTGTCCTGGGCTCTGGGCAGCCTTTTGGCCGTCCAAGAATTCAGGATGAGTTTTGTGACACTCACTGGTTTCGTTGAATAACAAAATCACGGTAGTGGCATTTGTCGACAAACAAGAGGTAATCGTTTTTTCTTCCTGTTTCATCTCGACATTTGCAGGTACTCGAGTGTTGTTCTATTGCACACTCGACAGCTCAATTAACCAGATGCATTCCTAGTGGGGATGTATTACAGACCGTTACTATTCATCCATTACCCTTGTTGAATATTTGTTCACAAAGAAAACCTATCATTGTGGGACAATTATAAAAACAAGAAAAAATTTTCAAGACCAAATCAGTTAAGTTAAATGGAGCAAAGGTGAAATGATAGCTCTAGAAAATAAAATTCATGTGAATTTGTATAACTGGAAAAACAAATGAAATGTTCTTAATGTCTCAACAGTTCCTGAACACAGACCTGAGCTAACTACTAGTGGCAAGAAAAACAGAAATGGAGCTGATATTTTGAAACCTCAAGTGTTTTGTCTTGCAATATGCTAAAAAGGAAGTAATGTAGATGTATCAGATCAATTGTCTTCATATCATATTGTAATGAGAAAGTCTAAGAAGTGGTTTTGTAAGCTCACACTTGAGTTTACTTGTGACATGAGTGTAGTAAATGCACATATTCTTTATGACAAGTGCTGTCCTGGAAATAAGATGAATTTACAAAAGTTCACTGAATCTTTGGTACGTACTGTCATTGATCACTGGAAGACCAGCGGAAAATATCAGATTTGGTAAGGGAAGTGCACTAGTACAATGGCTGGTACACAAGTTCAACGAATGTGTGAAGCTGATGGTCTTAATTGTGCGGTATGTGAGAACCAACCAATTCTTTGTTTGCCTTGTTTCAATGGGAGACATTCAGACATGTAATACATAAGCCATCAGAAAAAAATTGTCAACCAGAAAAGTATTTTCTGAGTTCGTCCCTGTGTCACCCGGTGAAATTCCTTTCTTGCACGAATTTCTAGGTATAAATATTGCTAAATATACCAGAGAAAAAAGTTATCAGGAATGCTGGGGTTACTACCCCCAGATCGAGCGTCTTCTTATACCAAGAAGGCGTCGGTATGGATAAGGGTGAGTGAATAAATCACAGCCACAGAATCACACTCGAAAGACATCCCAATGGCAAAATCCCTCAGAAGAGCGGGGAGCCGTACCAGCTCCCTCACTCACCCGCCCGCCAAGCGGCGACCCCAGCACCATCTGAACTCATTCCATTTCTAGCACGTGATCATTTTTGCTGTTATTCTTGGTTGCTTGTGCCTTTTGGCTAATATTTCGCCTTTTCCAGCATGTGTCGAGCAGCTTTACTGTATCCAAGTTAAGTACCATCTTATTGTGGGGTTTTTATGATAAGTTTGGCTGTTTCAGCCCGTATTTATTAATTATACGTGGTTCTGTTATGACGCTACGACGTCCCCCAGCCAGCCTTGTTGTCCGCGAGGTTCGCCCGTCCAGCTTGTTCTGTTTGGGCTTTTCCTTGTCGGTTTCATTGCTGATCTTTATTTCCCCTAGGATTCATCCTGGTGGCGTTTCCTAAGCTGGGTTTTTTCGGTGTTTCTCTTTAACGATAATTTTGTTGAACCGTATCATTGGGGTTCCTGCATTTGGGTTCCCGTCATCTTCCCGCTTTAGGTAACTCCCCAGGATGTTTCCCCTTGACAGTTATAGCTTTATAATTATTATAATTGTTATTTTGCTGGTGCTTGACATCATGTTTTCAACTGTTTACAATTATTAATTGTTACCGTGGGATCGCCAGGTACAGTTTTACTGTTTACTTCCTGTCGCTTCTCTCGGTTAGGCTACGCATCTAACAGCACAAGCACAAGTTTATTTTATTGTTTATGCATATGATGGTGATTTATTATTATTCTGGTTATCTTATTTATCCTGCCTAGTGTATGTTAGGCTTTTATTTTGCACCTTGGCCTCCTGCCTCCCTTTCACCTGGGTTAGGTTAGGGTGAGAGGAGGATCAGCAGGTGGAGGGAGTTTCTGTTGTTGTTCCATCCTCTGACCGTTGTTTGGGTTGTGGAGTGAGACCCCATAGTCCTCCCCTTCTTTACAGAGGGGTAGAGGTTTTTTCTGTGGGTGCGTCTCCTCCATGCTTTTATAGCATTCCCTTTCTTTTCGGCTCTGGTTGGTCTTCGACACGGGAATTTCTCTCCTGTTTTTTCCTCATCCCTCCCTTTCCTTCTCCTCCTTTCCTTTTTATGTCATAGGCTACGTCTGTGTGGGGGTGAGAGTATGGAGGCCTTAGGTCGCTATTCCCTTCCCTTTCCTTCGGGGTAGGCCATGATCTCTCCAGCTGGTATTAATTACCTAGCGTGGTTGGGTTTACAGTTGAGCGGGTGAAGGCATCTTCCCCAGTCTCCTGTTTTCCTCTGCTCTGGCCTACTCCCTTTCTTATCCCACCCCCCTTCCCTGGTCTACCCTGGGTCCAGTTCTTTTCATCTTCTCGCTGGTGATGTCGGTGTCCGATGACCACCCTCCCAAGTTGTTGGATCTTTCCTGGTGGAGGGATTCGCTCCTCCCAGGGCTGGTCCCAGATGGCATTTTCTTTCAGTGTCTCGTTAACCCGCTCTCCTAGGATCGAGCAGGTTTTCGAACTTTCTCAGGTTACTTTTTTCTCAGCCTTGTCCTCTCCGGCGTTCGGGATGCTCTAGTTGGGTTGACTGGCGCTTACACCTGCCATATTGTGGATCTGTGGTGTTTTGTAGCCTCACCCTTCTATTGTTCTCTAGCGGTAGAGGCTTGGGATCCCAGAGGGGGTGCCGGACTCAGGGAGTGCCATTTTTATGTCATTGTTAACCCGATTATGTTACCATCCTCTGTATATATATGCATTTATTTTGTTTTCAGTTTTCATCCCGCCGTCAGATATATATATTTGTTTTCCTGTTATTGTTATTAGAGTCCGGTGATCTTACCCTTGGGTTCCGCCGTTTTATTCCCGGCACCCCTTGTGGTAAGGGTCCCGTTGATTCGGCTCTCTTGTTCCGCCGGAGTATTCTGGCAGTCGAGGGGCTTCTTGCTTACCTTAAATTTAAGTTACTTTTTCTGGTAGGCCCGTCTCTGACGGGGTTTTTCATTCCGCTGGAGTGCTCTGGTAGTACAGTTTGAAAATACCTGTGCCTGCTTAGTTTAAGTTTCTTAGAGTGGTAGGTTCATATACTGTTCACACTTACAGACTGTTCGTTGTGAGGAGCCCGGTTGTACCGCCACCCTCCACCAACCCTACGGGCATGTGGTGTGTCGGACCCACGCTGGCTGTGCGGTCCGGCTTGATGACCTGATCGCCGGGCATCCGAGAAGGCTGTGAGGTTTGCTTCGCTCTTTGTGGGTGCATCCAGGACGAGTCGGTAAGCTGCTTACTTTCGTTCTTCACGATAGTTACAGTTTGCTATGTTGCCATATTTTGTGTTCTAGCGCTTTATAGTTTACAGTATATTAGCCCCTTGATTCCCTGCTCCTTTCAGGCCGATGAGTCCTCCAAGAAGGAGGCCCTAGAGTCTCTCCGCCCTGGGTGGCTGGGTTCGGGAGGAACGTTCCGTCGGGGAAGCCTTACGTCCTCGACGGGAAGCTGAGGACCTGCTCTACCCCGCGCCCGGATCGCTGCAGCCGTTCCAGCTGATGTGGCCGCACCCATCATCGAGCAGATCCGGGTCGTGACCCAGCCACTTCTAGAGGATCCCCTTTACGCGGAGGTTTCGGAGGACGTCACCGCTCTAGATTTGGACCTGGAGCCCATGAACACTGAGCAGGACCAGGTGGTAGGTAGAGAGGTAAGTGAGGCAGTGGGGCGGCGCCCTTTTGATTCCCCTCATCCTCTGTTTCTTCATTTCAGGGCTTTGCTAAATCTTCTATCTTGAGGACAGCGCTCCATCTACTGTCCCCAAGTTGAAGACGTTCATGGAAGGCGAAGGGCTTCAAGTCCTCGTCTTCCCGAAGGCATCCCCTTTCCCCCCATCGAAGCCAAAGGTTGCTGAACCTGTGGCCTCCGGGAGCAAACCAGGTACCTCGGGCAAAGGAGCGAGTAAGAGGGTGGCCAGGCCCAGCCCTCCTCGCCAGCCTGCCTTTGACCCTGAGGCGTTTTTGGGGATGTTGCTTAGAGAGGTTCTCTCACGGAGGTTGAGGCCAAGCTTTCTAAAATTGACGGAGAAGCTTAGAGTCAGGAGAATCTTCTGGCGGATATGGCACGCCCGGTGGGGCCGGACCACAATATGCAGATCCCTGACACTGCTACCCTCCCTCCTTTTGATGTAGGGAACCCATGGCGTTTTGCTCTTGCGTGCCATTCGGCATGAAGATACCTTGACCATCGAAGGTCTTGGTACCCAGACGCCTGGAGGAGCTGGAGTTCTTCCCTCCTGATCTCTTGCCCCCTACCCAGGCTTCGTTAGGCTGACAGAGGAAGCCTGGATACGCTCAGACAAGGTCCCTAAGGAGACGGTGATCTTCCCTAGGGATCAGGCTCAATCTGCTCTCTTGCGCACCTTTTCTGGAGTGGGTGGCAGAGAACACGGTTGACCCCTTTCAAGGGCAACTTCACCATGTTTTCCTGGGGATAACCTGCCCACTCCCTGCCTGAACAAAGTTGCTATCGCAACTGCTCAGGCTTGCTTGATGGCAAACCCTTGCCTCAGCTTAGGGAATCAGACCCACGCCTCTGATCTTCCCAGGGGCTGAGGAGTTCTGAAAGATGCTCCGTCCACATTTACTGTTGGTAAATTGGAGCTCTGTGCTGCCAAACCAGTTTAGTGAGCAGCTTCCTAAACTTCCGGAAGCTCTCCTGAAGGCTGAGTTCGAGGCACGGTGTCGTTGAGCCGGTCTTTGAACTCCTGTGCCTGTCAGAAGCGACCGCCGTCTCCTTTGCAGAGGAGCCTTTGTTTCAGGTTCTGACTAAATCCCTGTTAGCAGGGTTTCAGTCGGACCTGTACGACTTCATGGTGGCAAAGATGAACTGCCGTAAAGTTCATCTTCGCTGATGCCACCATTCGTCATGAGCCTAACAGACTCATGAAGAGTTCTTTCTGGGGAGAAAATCTTTTCCCAGAAGATGAAGTCTCCAGTGTCCTGGGCAGGCAACCAGGGCTAATCCAAAGTCTGCGCTCGGTGGGGTATCTCCGCCTTTAAACGGAAGACCCCAGAATCTAGCGGTTCCCAGAATAAGCCTGGAAACGTTACAGGAAGCATAGGAGACCACAACACCAGACGGTTGTTCAGGCTGTTCCGGTCTCGACGATGAACCAACCGTCCACCTCCAAGGCTCAACCCCAACAGTATGTGCTGGTTCAACCAGCCCAATCCCTTGCTGCACCATCGTGACGTCTCCTCTCTGGCGTACAACCCCACCTATGAAGGCCGTGGGGTCTTTCACGGCCTTAATAGGAGCGCAAGGGGGGTAGAGGCAAGCCCCCTACAGAGGCAGAGCTGGATCCGCCTCCGGGAAAAAGTGGCCGTGGTAGAGGAAACAAACCTGCTTCCTCCCATTGAGACCAGTCAGGTAGGTGGTCGCCTATACTGGTTCAGAGACCAGTGGTCCTTCAGTCCTTGGGCACACAGCATTGTGTCCAAAGGTCTGGGTTGGAGCTGGATCAAGGGACCCTCCTCCCCTGACCAGGTTTTATCAACCCTCCTCCAAAGCCCTACAGGACTTTGTGACGGAGCTTCTCAACAAGAGAGCAATAAAGAAAGTGAGGCACCTCAAATTTCAAGGCAGGCTGTTCACTGTCCTCAAAGAAAGATTCCGGCCAGCCAAGAGTGATTCTAGATCTGTCGCGTCTAAATCTCTACATACAATGCGACAAATTTCGCATGCTTACAGTTGCTCAAATACGGACTCTACTGCCGCGTGGAGCCGTCACCACCTCTATCGATCTTTCAGACGCTTATTATCACGTCCCGGTTGCGCAGAACTTCTCTCCCTTCCTGGGTTTCAGACTAGGAAACAGGCCTACTCCTTCAGGGTCATGCCTTTCGGCCTCAATATAGCCCCAGGATATTCACGAAGCTGGCGGAAACAGTTGTTCAGCAGCCACGGTCCCGGGGATCTCCTAGCAGCATACCTGGACGATTGGTTAATCTGGGCCCCAACCGTTCAGGAGTGCCGGAAGGCTACAGCCATAGTGATCGGGTTCCTGGAGTCCTTAGGCTTTCAATTGAACAGGGAGAAGTCCCGCCTGACTCGGAGTCTTGGTTTCAGTGGCTGGGTCTCCAGTGGGACCTGTCCTCGTACAGACTATCCCTTCCGCCAGCCAAGCGGAAGGAGATAGCCGCCGCTACCAGAAAATTTCTGAAGGGCAAAGCAGCATCCCGCCGGTCTCAAGAGAGGATTCTCGGCTCTCTTCAGTTTGCCTCAGTAACAGACCTGCTCTTGAAAGCACGACTAAAAGACATAAACAGAGTGTGGCGGAGACGAGCCAATGTCAGGCTCAGAGACAGAGTCTCTTCAATCCCACAAATCTTGAAGACAAGACTTCGACCATGGTCCGTAGTCAAAGGCCTTTCAAAGTCTGTCCCCTTCAATTTCCTACCCCAGCTCTGGTAATCCACACAGACGCTTCATTAAGCGGCTGGGAGGGTACTCACCAAAACAAAAGTACAAGGGACATGGTCTACAATGTTTCAACAGTTCCATATAAACACCTTGGAAGCTATGGCAGTGTTTCTAACTCTGAAGAAACTTTCCCCCCCAGCCAGATTCACATCAGGCTGGTGTTGGACAGCGCCGTGGTGGTTCATTGCATCAAACAGGGGCGGCTCCAAATCAGGTCGCGTAAATCAGGTGATGTTAGCTATCTTCTCCCTGGCGAACAAGCACGGCTGGCATCTGTCAGCCACCCACCTAGCGGGGTGCGGAACGTTGTGGCGGATTCTCTGTCCAGAACTACTCCGTTGGAGACGGAGTGGTCTCTGGACGGGAATCGCTCAATTGGATATGCCGCCGGGTTCCGGGACTCCAAGTGGATCTGTTCGCCACAGAGAGCAATCATAAGCTTCCCTGTTATGTGGCTCCCAACCTGGACCCCATGCCTATGCCACGGACGCAATGACCATAGATTGGAACAATTGGGAGAGGATCTACTTGTTTCCCCAATAAACATGTTGTTGAAAGTACTACACAAACTCAGGTCATTCAAGGGCCAACTAGCCCTGGTAGCCCCCTATTGGCCGAAGAGCAACTGGTTCCCTCTGCTTCAGGAGCTCAAGTTGCGTGTCATCAGATACCCAAACCCAGACTGACCTAAGTAGTACAAACCAAGACTGTGTCAGCTTCCTTAAAAATTCAGAATGCCCTGGTTTTATGGACTTTATAAAATTTGCTGCTAAAAGGGAGCAAACATTGACCCTGTTAACACTCTGTTTCTAGAATCCGATAAGAGAGATTCTACTCTCAGACAATATGATTCAGCAGTCAAAAAATTAGCATCCTTTTTGAAGGCATCTGAAGCTCAGACTATGACTACTAACCTAGCGGTTACCTTCTTTAGATCATTGTTTGAAAAGGCCTAGCTCCGCCACTATTACTACAGCTAAATCAGCCTTGAAGAAGGTATTTTTGTATGGTTTAAGATTGACCTTACAGATTCATACTTTTCCTCCATCCCTAGAGCATGCGCCCGTTTGAGACCAGTAACATGCCCACATTCTGTTACCTGGTTCCTAAACGATGTTCTAAAGTTAGCCTCTGATATTGATAACTCACAATGCTCTTATCTGGATCTGTTAAGGAAGACCTTGTTTCTGATTAGCTTAGCTTCAGGTGCCAGAATCTCAGAGCTATCTGCTCTCTCTAGAGGTGATGATCACATTGATTTCCTCCCGTCAGGAGAAGTCCTCCTTTCCCCTGATCATAGGTTTCTAGCTAAAAATGAAGACCCTCAGGACAGGTGGTCCCCTGGAAGGTGGTGCCTCTTCCACAGGACCAGTCCATATGCCCAGTCTTTACCTTAAAGGCTTACTTACAAAGAACTCCTCAGTGTATGTCGGGTCCTCTTTTTCAGGGAAAAAGGTGGAACTCTTTCTTTGAATGCTATAAGACAGCAAATTCTGTATTTCATTAAACAGGCCAACCCGGATTCAGTTCCTAAGGTTCATGATATCCGTGCAGTAGCTACCTCTACTAATTATTTTCATAATATGGATTTTGCTGAACTTACCAAGTATACGGGATGGAAATCACCTCTAGTGTTTAAACGCCACTATCTAAAATCACTCAAGCTCTGAAATTTTCTACAGTGGCTGTCGGGAGTGTCATCCCCCCACCTTAATTATCCTTAATTATTCTTAACCCTTATCCTTTCCCCCCACCTGCCTGCCTCATTTATTTCTCAGCTTGTTCTCCTGGTTCAATCATGCCTCACTGCCTTGCTCCTCATAATTGATACTATATTGCCATTATTATTGTTTGTCTTGGTGATTGTGTTCTGTTATGCTGTGTATTTAGATTTAAGCCTAGAGGTACTTGTGTTATTTTATTTTTGCTCCATGTACCTCAATTTTTGCCTCACATTTTTGATATTGTATTGAGGAATATTATGTATTTCTCTTATGTATAGTTTATATTTACCTATCTATAACATTGTATTGTTGGTGTTTTTGTTCCACCATTTTAGGTTACCTGTAATTTGTTTCTCTTTGCTTTGCTGAGATACCATAATTAAATCTAATTTGTTCATAGCATGTGTTTTTGTTCATGATCACCTTTTGTTTATTTTGTATCTTGGCAGTCTTGGCATGATTCTCTCCATTACTATTTCACCGGGTGACACAGGGACTGAACTCAGAAAAAGGATTTTGACAAAGGAAAAATCTATTTCTGAGGGAGGCCCTGTGTCACCCGGTGACCCTCCCAGTATCTGGTTTCCCCCCTGCTTTGGCATGCCAAGCCTGGGGTTGGTGCTAGACTGGAATGAGTTCAGATGGCGCTGGGGTCGCCGCTCTTCGGGCGGGTGAGTGAGGGAGCTGGTATGGCTCCCGCTCTTCCGGGGATTTTGCCATTGGGATGTCTTTCGAGCGTGATTCTGTGGCTGTGATTTATTCACTCACCCTTATCCATACCAACGCCTTCTTGGTATAAGAAGATGCTCGATCTGGGGGTAGTAACCCCAGCATTCCTGATAACTTTTTTCTCTGGTATATTTAGCAATATTTATACCTAGAAATTCGTGCAAGAAAGGAATTTCACTGGGGGACACAGGGCCTCCCTCAGAAATAGATTTTTCCTTTGTCAAAATCCCTTTTTAGTTCCATTTGAAGTAAATATGCAATTTTCAGTTATTTATATGTGTAATCAGCAATTATCACTTAATCTTTACAATTTATATATCATAAAAACATTTTTATCATGCATGATAATGAAGTTTGACATGTCTTGCAAATGGTACCATACCAGCTTCAACCCTCATGCTAAAGTAGCCAGAGGATAGTTGTGTGATAAGACTGTCTACAACTTTATTTTTCCTTGAAAGAGCAAATAAATGTAAAGAACTTTCATCAACTGCATTATGTGTTCTCTTGTTTCCAAGGCTATTAGTCCTGTCACCTGTAAAGACTAAAAGCTAAAAAGGTCCCAGAGCACTATAAAATGCTAGTCTTGATGTGTTTAGGCTCACAGAAAGCTCCATTAGCGTCTTTGTTGAGACTGAATTCATGAAGTGGCTGAATGCTAATAGACTGGTGGAGAAGGGCCTTTCTGCAGATTTTTGTATTTATGAAACATGAAAATTATATGAAAAACTATTTTATAAAACATTTCAAAGTTGTAACTTCATTTCAGATGCAGAGTATCTTGTATCATAATAGCAGTGGAACTGAAGCCTTTACTGGTTCTCTTAAGCAGCGAGAAGTTCATCGAGCTATAACTTTACATCCTATTAAGAATCACACCCATCTATTCAGGCTGCATTCATATATTCAAGTAAGTTGCAAAACTATGCTCATAGACATTTTTATGAGAGTATCAAAGGAGATGCTACTGATTAATTTAGTGGGTTGCTCCTGTTGAGAGGTACTAGGTAGACAGTGCTGCACAAGCAGAATGTAGTGAGTGTGCTATCCAGCTTGGTCATTCCTCAACATAAAGAATAATTAAGATAATGCAATTAAAGCTAGACCTGATACTTTTTGTTCTATATTTGTGTTATTTTGGTCCAATTAAACGTAGCATTTTTAGGTTACTTCTAATAGTTCTGTTTTCTCCTTTTTCTTGTATTTCTGTGCATTGTAGTTTTATTGTGAAATTCAGACTTATGCCCTTTTTTTTAATTCATTATTCTGAATCAGAAATCTTTGTTTCTATTTTACATTTCCATTTTCTGCAGTAATTCCAGGGAGAATGGTTTTAAATTTTCCACAAAAGATTTTCTGTTTATTTTATTAAATTTAAGGGTTATTCTATTTTCAAGTAAATAATAATGATAATAATAATAATAATAATAATAATAATAATGTAATATCCTAAAAAATAATAATAATAATAATAATAAAATAAAAGCAGTCTGGTCGCCTGTGTTAATTAAATTCAATTTTCTGGTTTATAGTGCCAGCTAACACGTACGCCGTTAACTATAATTACATAGCAATTAGTTTCTTTTAACCCAGCTTAAAATTTTCATGTTTGCGGTCACGCTATTTTGTTTTGGTTATTACCACGTTGTCCCACTTTTATTAAGATGCTAGAGGTACAACATAGCAAGGAGCTTCAATTTGTTTCTGCTGGCTGTGGTTGAAGGACTGTGGTTGGCAGCAGCTTGAATTTTGAAATTTATACTTTGCTGATTGTTTACTCTATCTTCGATTGGTGAAATATTTATTTTTGTAGCCTTCCGGCATAATTCAGATAGTGTTAGGCGAGTTTTGATCATTGGTTTACGACTTTTTCCCCATTTTTTGGACTTGACTTAGAATTTTCCAGGATGTCTGACACTAGTAGTTCTAGTATTAGGTATTGTAGCAAAGGCTGCAATACTAGACTGACTGAAGAACCTTACAACTCTCACACTGTTTGTGTTCAGTGTAGAGGACAAACATATTCTGTGGATTTACATTGTGAGGAGTGTAGCGACTGGGATTTAAAGAAGTGGAAGACTTTAGATTCACCTCTTAAGAAGCTAACTAGAGATAGGAAGAGGAAAGCTATTTCTAGGGAATCTAGTAAAGCTTTAGCTAGTCAGGATTCATCCACTAAGTCGGATGCATTTGCACTTGTAATTTCTTTCGATCCCGTTCCATCTCCTCCACCTGTGCAACCCTCTCCTTTACCTGGCTCTCATGTTTCCAATCCCAACACCATCGTCAGTCTGGAGTCGAAAATCGACACTCACTTCGAGTTAATTGTGCAATCGATCATTAAATTAGCTTCATTGGTGAAAGTGTTAATGGATAAAAGTAAGTCAGAGGGCCCTGTGCCGCACAGTGCAAGTGCAGTGGTAGCCCACCACAAGATGCTCCTTTGTTGGCGTATTCTTTGGTTACACCAGAATGACACTCAAGTGACAACACGTTTTATCTGGGGGAGACTCAATGTTCTGGCGGACGAATTGAGCCATCAGAGAGACAGGTCCTCCCCAGAATGGACATTAGACCCGTTAGTTTGTCTGGGTCCGTGGAAGCTCTGGGGGAAACCCATGATAGATTTGTTCACGTCATCCAGGAATCACTGACTTCCTCTCTTCTGCTCACCAGTACCAGATCCCTTGGCATGGGCGACTGATGCAATGTTGCAGGACTGGTCGGACAAAGATCTGTATGCCTTTTCCCCGTTCAGTTTAGTGAGACAAGTCATCAACAAATTCCGGTCTCATTAAAACCTGTCCATGATCTTGATAGCCCCCTTCTGGCCAGCAAAAGACTGGTTCCCGGATCTGCTAACACTTCTTGCGGACTTCCGTCACTTTGCTGCCACAGGCTTTTTTGTTCTTCTCAGGCAACCTCACTTCCGATTTTTCACCAAACCTGTCTTCTCTGGCCCTAACAGGATTCAACTGTTAGGCGACTGCTCCGAAAGAAGGGCTTTTCAAGAGCAGCTGCAGACTCAATTGCAAAGTGTAGAAGACAGTCATCAGATAATGTCTACCAGGCTAAATGGTCCATCTTCAGGTCTTGGTGCAGACAAAATAACGTGTCTTTTTCTAATACCTCTGTAGCAGAAATAGTGGATTTTCTTCTGTTCCTATGCTCCAATAAAGGACTTTCCACCTCTGCTATTAAAGGCTACAGAGCTATGCTTAGCTCGGTCTTCCACCATAGAGGAATGGACTCATCGTCTAACCAGGATTTGTCCGACCTTATTAAGTCCATTGATACTGCAAAGCTTAAAGAAAAACCTTTGCTGTTCTGGAACTTAGACGTGGTACTTAAGTGGCTGGCCAGTGAAATCCATGCTTTGGACAGAAACATCACATTTTCTCAGGGAGTGCAGTTTGCTCCTTTTCCCTAGACATTTTAGCCAAGAACAAATAACCATCGAATCCATGGCCTCGTTCTTTTATGATCTCAGGCTTGTCCGAGATAGTAGGGCCATCTGAAGAAGAAAGAACTCTCTGTCCAGTAAGGGCCCTTAAGTTTTATCTTCACAGAACGAAGGACATTCGTGGTACTTCAAGGAATCTTTGGTGTTCTGTGAAATATCCCTCTAGACCCTTGTCTTGAAGAATGGCCTGGCATTTTTTCTCAGGAACTTGATATCGGAAGCACAGTCCATGGTGAGCAAAGACTTCCTCTCCTCTTACAAGGTAAAACCCCATGAGATAAGAGCGGTCACTACGTCTTTGGCGTTTAAGCGCAATTTATCCCTCACATCAGTTGTGCAAGCGATGTTTTGGAAGTGCAAATCGGTGTTTGCATCGCGTTTTAACCCTTAAACGCCGACTGGACGATCGTACATGGACTAAAATTGTCTGTTGGGTGCCGAGTGGACGATCACCCTCATCGCAGCGACTACAAAAAATTTCAACCTTTGGTCAACTTTGACTCGACCGAAATGGTCGAAAAACGCAATTGTAAAGCTAAAACTCTTACATTCTAGTAATATTCAATCATTTACCTTCATTTTGCAACAAATTGGAAGTCTCTAGCACAATATTTCGATTTATGGTGAATTTTTTGAAAAAACTTTTTTCCTTATGTCCACTAGCGTAACACTGCCAAAATTTCAGAAATTCTTTCGTCATTTTGTCGTAATTTTTGCACCATTTTATATTAACCGTTACATAAAGTTTTATATATGAAGATGTGTGCAATTTCATGTAAAATACAACAAAAAGCAACCCATGGTTGTAGCTTTTATCAGTTTGGAAATATTTTCATATAAATCACAATAAGTGCCAAAATTTCAACCTTAGGTCAACTTTGACTCGACCGAAATGGTAAAAAAACGCAATTGCAAGCAAAACTCTTAAATTATAGTAATATTAAATCATTTACCTTCATTTTGCAACAAATTGGAAGTCTCTAGCACAATATTTCGATTTATGGTGAATTTTTGAAAAAACTTTTTCCTTAACGTCCACCAGAAATTCTTTCGTCAAGTTGTCGTAATGTTTGCACCGTTTTATATTAGTCGTTACATAAAGTTTTATATATGAAAATGTGCGCAATTTCATGTAGAATACAACAAAAAATAACACATTGTTGTAGCTTTTATCAGTTTTGAAATATTTTCATATAAATCACGATAAGTGCCAAAATATCAACCTTCGGTCAACTTTAACTCAACCGAAATGGTCGAAAATCGCAATTATAAGCTAAAACTCTTACATTTTAGCAATATTCAATCATATGCCTTCATTTTGCAACAAACTGGAAGTCTCTAGCACTATATTTCGATTTATGGTGAATTTTTGAAAAAAAAATTTTTTCCTTACGTCTGCGCGCGGTAACTTGGCCGAACATCTCAGAAATTCTTTCGTCACTTTGTCGTAATGTTTGCACCGTTTTACATTAGTCGTTAAATAAAGTTTTATATATGAAAATGTGCGAAATTTCATGTAGAATACAACAGAAAATAACTCATGGTTGTAGCTTTTATCAGTTTTGAAATATTTTCATATAAATCATGATAAGTGCCAAAATTTCAACCTTCGGTCAACTTTAACTCGACCGAAATGGTCGAAAAACGCAATTGTAACCTAAAACTCTTACATTCTAGTAATATTCAATCATTTACTTTCATTTTGCAATAAATTTGAAGTCTCTAGCACAATATTTCAATTTATGGTGAATTTTTGAAAAAACTTTTTCCTTACGTTCGCGCGGTAACTTGGCCGGACATCTCAGAAATTCTTTCGTCACGTTCTCGTAATGTTTGCACCATTTTATATTAGTCGTTACATAAAGTTTTATATATGAAAATGTGTGAAATTTCATGTAGAATACAACAAAAAATAACTCATGGTTGTAGCTTTTATCAGTTTTGAAATATTTTCATATAAATCACGATAAATAGAAAAAATTCTACCTTCAGTCAACTTTAACTCGAATGAAATGGTCAAAAACTGCAATTGTAAGCTAAAACACTTACAGTTTAGTAATATTTAATCAATTAGCTTCATTTTTTCACACAAACAGGAAGTCTCTAGCACAATATTTCGATGTATGGTGAATTTTTGAAAAAACTTTTTTTTCAGTCCGCTTAACCAATTTATGAATTCATGCATCATTTTGTGATAATATTTTCTCTGTGTTGCTTTGATCACGTTACAATTTGTTATATACCAAAATCATCGCAATTTAGTGTACAATAGAAAGAAAAAAATAACTCAATAGCTTTAATTGTTTTGCTACACAGCTTTTATTTTTTGTATACAATTATATATGAAATTTTTTTTTTTTTTTACAATGTCATATATTTCAATATTTATATATGATAATGATATTTTTTTTAATTTCTGATGGTTGCATACTAAACTCAGGCATGAGAAAAAAAGGAGCCAAAAATGAACTCTTAATCTTAGAAACTCAGCGTGCAGTGATTTTTTGAAAAAACTTTTTTCCGTCTTCGCTAACTCCTTTGAACGCCGCGTGCATCTCCTCACAGACACTTTTGTAAATACAGTAGAGGCTCAGCGTTTAAGGGTTAAGGAATATCAAGACTACTTACGATCTTATCTCATGGGGTTTTACCTTGTAAGAGGAGAGGGAGTCTTCCGGTCCATTTTACACGGCTGGCGTAGTGTTGGGGGAGGAAATGTAGAAAGCAGTGTCCTTTCTTTAATCTCTTCGCCTTGCTTAGGGTGTTGAGTTTTTTTGGGGAGCCTGGGAGTACCCTCCAGTCTTTTGGTTTAAGTGGTTGGGTATTGGTGTTTTTAAACTGGTTTTTGGTGGTTATGGTGACTATTTACTTTGGTTATTTTGTTTGGTACTGCACCCTGGGCAGGGGCATCTTGTTGTACTGTGCTAGCCCTCGGAATTTAGTCCATCGCTACAAAGCACCCACTGTAGGAGTAGGCCCTCAAGGCTTTACCACCTCGCCTCTACTGGATAAGATGAGCACCAACCAGAGGCAGTATCTACCTGTAGCAGCTCTCTTATGAGGTAAGGTTCAACAACATTGATTCAATGTTAGCAAATTTCTGTTCTCAAACTCATTACTATTAACCCTTAAACGCCGAGCCTCTATTTACAAAAGTGTCTGCCATATGCCGGCGGGGTTTGGGAGTTAGCGCCGAACCGGAAAGAAAGTTTTTTGATAGTGTAGTCGCTGTCTCGTCCTCAAAGGATTTACCCCCATGGTGTGCCAGTGCTCCCATGGTGACTAGACTAGTATCAAAGAAATATTTTTCTAGCCTGGTCTTGTAGCCGGGTATTGTGTCGTAATGAAAACACTATGACATGTGATAGAGTATAATGGACTCAAAGATAAGAGGGCATTTTCCCTTATCTTCAGCGAAGCTGAACCCAGTATTTCCTCGTCAAAACTGCAAGAAGTGACTATTGCATGCGCATGTCTGCCATCTTGTTTACAACCGGGCAGGCAAAAGACCAACTCCATTACCCTCTTCTAGCGCAAGTGATACGCCATTGAACCCGTCAGTGCTCTTTACTGTTTTCAAGAGTGTAAACCAGCAAGTATTAGGGAAACATCCAAACACGAAAGTTAAGTGCTTATTTTTAAACTCGAGTTTTAAAAATTGTTAGTTTTAACTGTGGAACAAATGTTTTTTAATATATGGAATCCTAAAAAACTGAACTTTGTTTTCGGAGCACATGGTCGGTGTCTTCAGAGCACATGGCGGTGCCCTCTCATGATCTCTGTTAGTTGAAAGCTTTAAAAAGGGATTTTGACAAAGGAAAAATCTATTTCTGAGGGAGGCCCTGTGTCACCCGGTGAAATTCCTTCTAGCACAATTTCTAGGCATAAATATTGCTAAATATACCAGAAAAAAGCTATCAGGATTGCTGGGGTTACTACCCCAGATCGAAATCTATAATGAAAATAGACGTTGGTATGGGCAAGGGTGAGTGAAGTCATCACTACCACAGAACCACACTCTGAAGACATCCCAATGACAAAACCCCAGAAGAGCGGAGAGCCCAGCTCCCTTACTCACCCGCCCGCAGAGACTGCGACCCCAGCACCATCTGAACTCATTCCAGGCTAGCACCATCCCCAGGCTTATATGTATGCCCGTGCAGGGGGAAAACTAGGACCTGGGAGGGTCTCCGGGTGACTTGGGCCTCCCTCAGAAATAGATTTTTCCTTTGTCAAAATCCCTTTTCTGAGCTCGTCCTGTGTCACCCGGTGAAATCATGACAGAGAACCATACCAAGACTGTGAAGATGTAAGAAAACAATTATCTAAGGTGATCATGCATAAAAACAATTTACTATAAGAAAATAAGTTTAATTATTTCTCATGACCAATTCAGAACTTCACAACAGAGGAAATCAGAATAATAGTTAGGCAAAAGCTTTGTAAACATACAAATTGACATGAAAATATAAAAAAATGGCAAAAAACATGAAAGGAGGTACAAAAATAATAAATACAAAAATACAGAAGTACCTCAGGACTTAAACCTACAAAATAGCACACATCAAAAACATAATCACAATAAACATCATTTAAAGGCCAACAATTTCAAGTATCATATAAAAGGGATTTTGACAAAGGAAAAATCTATTTCTGAGGAAGGTCCCGTGTCACCCGGTGAAATTCCATTACAGCACAAATTTCTAGGTATAATATGCTAGATATACCAGAGAAAAAGAGCTTTCAGGAAAGCTGGGGTTACTACCCCAGTTCGAACGTCTTCTCCAGGAAGACGTGGGTATAACAAGGGTGAGTGAAAGATCACTACCACGGAGACTTACTCGAAAGATCTCTCCCTATCAAAACCCCGAATAGAGCGGTGAGCCGTTACAGCCCCTACAAACACCCGCCAGGACCAGCGACACCAGCGCCACCTACCTCATTCCATGCTAGCACTAACCCCAGACTTGGCATGTGCAAGAGGGGGGAGCACTAGGTGAGTCAGGGAGGGTCACCAGTGACACGGGACCTTCCTCAGAAATAGATTTTTCCTTTGTCAAAATCCCTTTTCTGAGTCCAGTCCTGTCAGCCGGTGAAATAGTGATAGAGAATCATGCCAAGGCTGCAAACTACAGGGAAACAAGGTAATCTGAAGAAAAACATAAATTACCAAAATAATTTTAATGAAGCAATCTCTTACATGTGTGAAGAACACTAAACCTAAGGCATATTAAATCAAAGACTTAAAATTACTAAAAGAACAATGGGGAAGTCCCCAGCATGACGGGAAAAACCCCAAAAAATACTAAAACTACTAAAGCATAATGTCATATGAAAATTGCATAGGTTCAATGGCAATATAATCTTAATTGGTATACACAATCTTAAAGCTACACACGTAAACTTAAGCTAAACACGTAAGAGATCAAATCAAATGGTAAATAAAATATACAGTGCATATACATATATCTGGGGTACATGGAGCAAAATAAAAACTGCCCAGTACCCCACAAGAAAAACAATCATAACATGTCAGATTACAGTTTCCACTCAACAGAGACAAGATACATCAATATGAGGAGCAAGGCAGTGAGGCATGAATCAACCAGGAGGATAAGCAGAGAAGTAAATGAGGCAGGCGGGCGGGGGGAAAGGAGGATAAGGATATGATTGGTTAAGGTGGGGAGATGACACTTCCCACAGCTATGGTAGAAAATTTCAGGGCTTCGAGCGATTTTAAAATAGTGGCGTTTAAACACTAGAGGTGATTTCCAACCCGTAAATTTAGATAACTTCTGAGAAATCCATATTATGAAAGTAATTAATGGAAGTAGCAACTGCTCGAATATCATGAACCTTAGGAACTGAATCTGGGTTGGCCTGTTTAATAAAATACAGAATTTGTTGTCTTATAGCATTTAGTGAAAGAGTACCACCTTTCTCCTGATAAAAAAAGAGGACCCGACTTACTCTGTGGAGTTCTTAAAAGGTAAGATTTAAGTGTATAAACTGGACATAAAGACTGGTCTTGTGGAAGGGGCACCACCTTCCAAGGAGACCACCTGTCTTGTGGGTCTTCGTTTTTAGCTAAAAATCTAGGGTCAGGGGAAAGGAGGACCTCTCCAGACAGGAGGAAGTTCACAAAATTATCACCTCTAGTGAGAGCCGACAGCTCTGAGATTCTAGCACCTGAAGCCAAGCTAATCAAAATAAGGTCTTCCTTAACAGATCCTGATAAGAGCATTGAAAGTTATCCATCTCTGATGCTAACTTAAGGACGTCATTGAGAAACCACGTAACAGAATGTGGGCGTGATACTGGTCTCAGACGAGCGCATGCTCTGGGGATGGATGAAAAATAGGAATCTGTAAGGTCGATTTTAAAGCCGTATAGAAATACTTTCTTCAGGGCTGACTTGGCTGTGGTAATAGTGGCCGGAGCAAGGCCTTTCTCAAACAGTGACCTAAAGAAAGAAACTCCTAAATTAGTCGTCATGATTTTGGCTTCAGATGCTTTTAGGAAGGAGGCTAATTTTTGACTGCTGAGTCATACTGTCTAAGAGTAGAATCTCTTTTATCTGATTCAAAAACAGAGTGTTGACAGGGTCAATGTTTGCTCCTTTTGGGCTGCGAATTTTATAAAGTCCATAAAACTAGGGCATTCTGAATTCTTGAGGAAGCTGACACAGTCTTGGTTTGTACTGTCTGGGTCAGTATGGGCTTGGGAATCCGAAGACTCCGCAATCCCAGTTCCTGAAGAAGAGGGAACCAATTGCTCTTCAGCCAATAGGGGCTACTAGGGCTGGTTGACCTTTGAATGTCCTGAGTTTGTGTAATACTTTCAGCAGTAAATTTATTGGAGGAAAAGATAAATCTTCTCCCAATTGTTCCAATCTATTGTCATTGCGTCTGTGGCGTACGCCTGAGGGTCCAGGTTGGGGGCCACATAACAGGGGAGCTTGAAGTTGCTCTCCGTTGCGAACAGATCCACTTGGAGGCCCGGAACCCGGCGGCAAATCCATTTGAAAGATTCCGCGTCCAGGGACCACTCCGTCTCCAACGGAGTAGCCCTGGACAGGGAATCCGCCACCACGTTCCGTGCCCCCGCTAGGTGGGTGGCTGACAGGTGCCAGCCGTGCTTGTTCGCCAGGGAGAAGATAGCAACCATTACTTGGTTTACTCGACCTGACTTGGAGCTGCCCCTGTTGATGCAATGAACTACCACTGCGCTGTCAATACCAGCCTGATATGAATCCGGTTGGGGGGATTTTCTTTAAAGTTAGAAAGACCGCCATAGCTTCCAGGGTGTTTATATGGAACTGCTGAAACATTGTGGACCACGTTCCTTGTACTTTTGTTTTGGTGAATATCCCCCAGCCGCTTAGGGAAGCGTCTGTGTGAACAACTAGTGCCGGAGGGGGAAATTGAAGCGGAACTGTATTGGACAGGCCCTGACTGTGGCCCAAGGCCGCAGTCTTGTTTTTAAGATTTGAGGATAGAGGAGACCTTGTCTCTGAGCTTGACATTGGCTCGACTCCGCCACACTCTGTTTATGTCTTTTAATTTCGCTTTTAAGAGCAGGTCTGTCACTGAGGCAAATTGAAGGGACCCAAGGACCCTTTCTTGGGATCGGCGGGATGCTGATTGATTTTTGAGAAATTTCCTGGTGAGAGATGCTATCTCTTTCCTCTTGGGAGGCGGGAGAGATAACGTGTGAGAGGACAGATCCCACTGGAGGCCCAGCCACTGAAACCGGGACTCGGAGTCAGGCGGGACTTTTCTCTGTTCAGTTGAAAACCTAACGACTCCAGGAAACTGATGACTATGGACGTAGCCTTCTGACACTCCAGAACTGTTGGTGCCCAAATTATCCAATCGTCTAGGTACGCTGCTAGGGATATCCCTCGGGACCGGAGTTGTTGAACTACCGTGTCCGCCAGCTTGGTGAATACCCTGGGCGCAATGTTTAGACCGAAGGGCATGACCCTGAAGGAGTAGGCTTGATTCCCGAGTCTGAAACCGAGGAACTGAGAGAAGTTCCGCGCAACCGGGACGTGATAATAAGCGTCTGAAAGATCGATAGAGGTGGTGACGGCTCCACGCGGAAGTAGAGTCCGTACCTGAGCTACTGTAAGCATGCGAAATTTGTCGCATTTTATGTAGAGATTTAGACGCGACAGATCCAGGATCACTCTTTGCTGATCTGAGTCTTTTTTTGGGAACAGTGAATAACCTGCCTTGAAACTTTAGGTGCCTTACTTTCTTTATTGCTTGTTTGTTGAGCAATTCTGCCACGTAATCCTGTAGGATTGATGAGGGTGGCTGGTAAAACCTGGTTTGGAGGAGGAGGGTTTTGATCCAGCTCCATCCTAGACCTTTGGACACAATGCTGTGTGCCCAAGGGCTGAAGGTCCATTGGTCCCTGAACCAATACAGGCGACCGCCTCCCTGTGTTCTCTCAGTGGGAGGGAGCGGGTTTGTTCCCTCTACCACGTCCAGGTTTTCCTCTTGGGGTGGTGTTTGCCTTTCCTCTGTGAGGGGCCCTGCCTCTTCCCCCCCCAATCCTGTTAAGGCCGTGAAAGTATCCACGGCCCTCATAGGTGGGGTTGTATGCTGGTGAAGCAACATACGAGGGCGCAGCAAGGGAATGAGCTGGTTGGACCAGCACATATTGTTGGGGGTGAGCTTTTGAGGTGGAGGGCTGTGCCACTGCCGAGACCGGGACGGCTTGAACTACCGCCTGATGGAGGGGCCTCTTATGCCTCCTGAAAAACGTTTGCCTCCTCTCGTCTGGGGGCCGCCAGATTCTGGGGTCTTGCGCTTGTAGGCAGAAATGCCCCAGCGAGCGCGCAGACTCTGGTTGGCCCTTGTAGCCTCAGTCATAACATTCGTAACCTCTTCTTCTGGGAAGAGGTTAGGTCCCCAGATCGAGCTCTTTTACGAGCTTGTTAGGCTCGTGGCGGATAGTAGCATTGGCAAAGATAAACTTTCTGCATTCCAGTCTGGCCATGATGAACTCAAAAGGTCAGACTGAAAGCCAGCCAGCAGGGACTTAGCCAAGACTTGGAAAAATGGCTCGTCCGAGCAGGAGACGGCAGTGGCTTCCGTGAGGCAGACGGAGTTCAGGGACCGGGCTAGCTTAGTCCGGGCATCAAACTCCGCCTTTAGCAAAGATTCCGGCAGCTTGGGAGTTGCTCACTAAACTGTGAGGAAGCACAGAAGGGGTCCAACTTCCCGACCGTGAAAGTGGACGGGCATCCATCCAGAACTCATCACTTCCTGGGAACACCAGGGAAGTGGGGTCTGTTTCCCTCAGCTGAGGTAACGGATTACCTTCAAAGCACGCTCGGGCCATAGCCAGTGCGACTTTGTTCAAACAGGGAGTTGGTAAGTTGTCTCCCAGGGCAAACATGGTAAAGTTGCCCTTGAAAGGAGTCAACTTTGTGTTGTCTGCCTGCCACTCCGTCAGAGTGCGCAGGAGAGAGCGACTGAGCTTGGTCCCTAGGGATGATGACAGTCTCCTGGGAACCTTATCAGAACGTATCCATGCTTCCTCTGTCAATCTTACGAAGCCTGGATAAGGGGGCAAGAGATCGGGGGGAAGAATTCTAACTCCTCCAACCGTCTCGTGCCAAGACCTTCAACAGTCAGTTTGCCATCATGTTGGATGGCCCGGAGGGCGAAAACGCCAAGGGTTACCGACATCGAAAGGCGGGGAGGTCCGCTGTGTCGGGAATGACATACTGGGGTTCGGCTGGGGTGGTTTAGCCATTCCCGCCAGCATGTTGTCATAAGTGGCAAACTTTTCTGATATCTTATTGAATTTTTTGTTCTGATATCCTCTGTGAATCTTTTGAAACATCTGGTTGCAAAAAGCCTCTGCAGCGTCAAAGGCAGGTTGGCGAGGAGGGCTTGGTTTTGCAGCCCTCTTACTCGCGCCTTTGCCGGAGGAACCAGACTTGCTCCCGGAGGCTACAGGTGCTGAGACCTTAGCCTTCGACGGGGAAAGGCGATGCTTTCTTGGAGGACGAGGACTTATAGCCCTTAGCCTTCCATGAAGTCTTCAACTTCAACTTGGGGATAGCTGATGGAGCTCTATCACCCAAGGAGGAAGACTTCCCAAAACCTGAAAAGAAGAGATAGATGAAGCTGGGGAGTCAAAAAAGGGGCCCCGCCCCAACAACCTCACCTACCTCACCACTTACCACCTGGTCCTGTTCTGTAGCCATAGGTTCCAGGTCTAAGTCCAAGCGGCGTCCTCTGAAACCTCAGCGTAGGATATCCACTTGGGGTGGCTGGGTCTCATCCCGGATCTGCTGGATGATAGGGGTGGCAAGATCTTCTGGCACTTCGGCCGCCACCCGTGCGCCGGGGTGAGCAGGTCCCTCAACCTGGCGTCGAGGACGTAGGGCTTCCCCGACGGAACATTCCTGCCAAACCCAGCCACCCAGGCCGGAGGATTCCAAGGCAGACTTCTTGGAGGACTCGTCCGCCTGAAAGAAAACCAGCAATTAGCTAAGGACGAAAAAACCAGTCCGGGAACCACATAAACAATATTCAAAATGAGGAGCAAAGGGAAATGAAAGGAATGAGACAAGAACTCAAATAAAAATAACGGAGGAAGACTGTCACTTACCGACTCATCCTGGATGGTTGTGCATAGATTCAGCAAACCTCACAACCATCGGTGCCAAACAACAGGTCATCAAGCGGACCGCACAACCAGCGTGGAGTCCGGCACAAACTACGTGACCATAAGGTTGTTGCAGGAGGGAGGCGGTACACCCGCTCCTCACAGCGAACAGTCTGTAAGTGGAAAAGTACATGAACCTCCACTCCTAAAGCAATCTAAAGCCCAAGGCCGGGAAACTCAACTGCAACCGAATACTCCGGGAGAAGAACTCCCTTATCATAAACTGGGCCAATAAGCTCCAAAATTACACAGAGTGGAAGGTAAAAATTCAGACCCCAAATAATACTCCGGGGAATGAAGGAATGAGACAACAGGAACTCACCAAAGGGCTTGCCAGTAAAATAACGGCCACCTGAAACCCCGGGTATAGAACCGGACTCACGTAAATTTATAAATAATAACAAAAAAGGAGAGTACTCCGTAGATAAACAGACTTAAATAAAAATATAAAACAATAATAAAAAGTGATGGTATAAACTCAAATATATATAAAGAAAGACCAAAACAGCCAAAATGCTCGAGACCGGAGGGATCCGCTTCCCTTATAAATAAAGGGAAATCTTTCGCTCCACTTACTACCCCGCCTTCCCTGAGAAACAAGGTGGGTAAGATGCTCAAAGTATGTATTCATAACATAAATTCGGTGAAATGGAATTTAACCCAGACACGGGACTGGACTAAACCCGACGGGGAGAAAGAAAGTGCGTGGATAGAGTGTTCGAACACGTTCGAGCTACGAAACAAACCACCAACACCAACACAGCGATGCTAGGGACTGTATGGGAGGGAGCGAATCCCTCAACCAAATGGAGAAGTCCCTGAACTCGGAGAAAACGCCATCTAGCGTCACCCGCACGAGTAGAGCAAGGCTGGAGGGTGGGGGGGGGGGTGGAGTAGGGGAGAATGGTAGGCTACCAAGAAAGAGAACAGGAGACGGGGAAAACATATAACCTGCTCAACTGCACACATACACCACTCCAAGAAAATGAAACTTGGGGGGGTGGCCTACTACTAAGGGAGGAAGCGACCAAGCCTCGATGCCCGACTCCTGCCTAGGCAAAGCCTAATAGGGACCTAACCTAGTATAGGCTAGGAAAATGGAAGGAGTGCGGAGGGGAGGAGGAAAACAAACAAGGAGAGAAATTTTGTGCCGAGAACCAACCGGGATCGAGAAGAGGGGGCAAGAAGGCGAATAGCCTAGAGGAGACACATCCAAAGAACTCTATTCCCCAAAGGAAGGAAGAGAACTAAGGGCTCACTCTGCCCACCAAAAACGACCCGGAGGAAACAGCAACCAAAACTCCCTCAACCTGATGGACTCCACACCCAGGGCAAGGGGATGGAAGCAAATAAGCCTACTCCACTAAAAACCATCACACATAAAAATGGAAACAAAAATGCTCAATAGGGTGCGTAGCCTACCTCGGGCAACGGTTAGATCTGAGGCTGCCGCCACCACGAGGAAACCAAACAAAAATAAATTAAAAAAAATAAAAGAGAGCACCATCTTCAAGAATAAAATAAATAAATAGCCTAATACAGACTAAAATAAAAGGAACCCAACCTGGGGTTACCTGGACGGGGCATCACCCCCAAAAGGGCCAGATAGGCCAAAAAAATGTAAATTTCAAAAAAGGGGGGAGCCACCGCAGGAAACCCGCCAGGAGGAGAACCATGGGGCAAATAACATCTATAATATTTGACAAGGAGACAACCCCAACAGAAAAGAACTGAAGGGGTCGCCTCGCGATCGACATGGCTGGCGGGGGGGCCGTGGCATCATAATAAGATCTCAATATATTATAAAATACGAGACCAAAACAGCCAAAATATAGAACAAAACCCCACAATAAGATGGTACTTAACTTGGAGATAGTAAAGCTGCTCGATGACATGGCGAAAGATGAAAAAATCAACAAAAATGCACGAGCACACAAAAAGAAAAGGTAGCGATTATCACGTGCTAGAAAATGGAATGAGGTAGGTGGCGCTGGTGTCGCCGTCCTGGCGGGTGTTGGTGTGGGGGCTGTAACGGCTCACCGCTCTATTCGGGGTTTTGATAGGGAAAGATCTTTCGAGTAAGTCTCCGTGGTAGTGATCTTTCACTCACCCTTCATTATACCGACGTCTTCCCTGGAGAAGACGCTCGAACTGGGGGTAGTAACCCCAGCTTTCCTGAAAGCTCTTTTTTTCTCTGGTATATCTAGCATATTATACCTAGAAATTCGTGCTGTAATGGAATTTCACCGGCTGACACGGGACTGGACTCAGAAATTGAGGAGCCAGGCAGTGAGGTATGATTGGCCCAGGAAAACTGGCAGGGTAAATAAATGAGGCAGGCGGGCAGGGGGGAAAGGATAAGGTTAAAGGATAATTTTAAGGTGGGGGGATGACACTCCCGACAGCCACCGTAGGAAATTTCAGAGCTTCAAGTGTTTTCAGGTAGTGGCGTTTAAACACTAATTGAGATTTCCACCCCGTGTATTTTGTCAACTCAGCAAAATCCATATTATGAAAATAATTGGTAGAGGTAGCTACTGCTCGGATATCATGAACCTTGGGAACTGAATCCGGGTTAGCCTGTTTAATGAAGTATAGGATTTGCTGTCTTATAGCCTTTAAAGAAAGTGTTCCACCTTTTTCCCTGATAAAAAGAGGACCAGACAAACACTGAGAAGTTCTTTGCAAGTAAGCCCTCAAGGTAGCGACTGGGCACAAAGACAGGTCTTGTGGAAGAGGGACCACCTTCCAAGGGGACCACCTATCTTGAGGGTCTTCATTTTTCGCTAGGAATCTATGATCTGGGGAAAGCAGAACTTCTCCTGACAGGAGGAAATCTATGTGATCGACACCTCTAGAGAGAGCAGACAGTTCTGAGATTCTGGCACCTGAGGCTAAACTAATCAGGAATAAAGTCTTCCTTAACAGATCTAGATAAGAGCATTGGGCATTATTAATATCTGAGGCTAATTTCAGAACGTCATTAAGGAACCAGGTAACCGAATGTGGGCGTGTTACCGGCCTTAAACGAGCACGTGATGGAAGAAAAGTATGCGTCAGTTAGGTCAGTCTTGAAGCCATGCAAAAACACAACACCTTTCTCAAAGCTGATTTTGCTGTTGTAATAGTGGCCGGGGCTAGGCCTTTTTCAAACAATGATCTAAAGAAGGTTATCGGTAAATTAGTGGTCATAGTTTGAGCTTCAGATGCCTTCAGAAAAGATGCCAATTTTTGACTGCTGAGTCATACTGTCTGAGAGTAGAATCTCTCTTATCAGATTCAATAAACAGAGTATTAACAGGGTCAATATTTGCCCCCTTTGGGCAGCAAACTTCATAAAGTCCATAAAGCCAGGGCATTCAGAATTTTTGAGGAAGCTGACACAGTCTTCGTTTGTACTATCTGAGTCGGTCTTGGGTATCTGACATATAAACAGAGTTCCAGGAGAAGAGGAAACCAGTTGCTCTTCGGCCAATTGGGGGCTACTAGGGCTACTTGACCCTTGAATGACCTGAGCTTGTGCAAGACTTTCATCAGCATGTGTATTGGGGGAAACAGATAGATTCTCTCCCAACTGTTCCAATCTATGGACATTGCATCTGTGGCATAAGCTTGAGGATCTAGATTGGGAGCCACATAACAAGGGAGTTTGTGATTGCTCTCCGTGGCAAACAGATCTACCTGAAGTCCCGGAACACGATGGCAGATCCAGTTGAAGGAGTTCTTGTCTAGGGACCATTCCGACTCCAGCGGAGTCGACCTGGACAGAGAATCCGCCACTATTCCCGCACTCCCGCTAGATGGGTAGCTGACAAATGCCAGCTGTGTTTGTCCGCCAGGGAGAAGATGGCTAACATCACCTGGTTTATCCGACTCAATTTGGACCCGCCCCTGTTTATGCAATGTACTACTACGGCGCTGTCCAACACCAGCCTGATGTGAATCTGGTTGGTGGGACGAAGCTTTTTCAGGGTTAGAAACACTGCTATTGCTTCCAAAGTGTTTATATGGAACTGTTGAAACATGGTAGACCATGTCCCTTGTACCTTTTGTTTTGGTGAGTATCCTCCCCAGTCGCTTAATGAAGCGTCTGTGTGGATTACCAGAGCTGGAGGGGGAAACTGAAGAGGGACTGACTTTGAGAGGCCCTTGACTGTGGACCATGGGCGGAGTCTTTTCCTTAAGATTTGCAGAATTGATGAGACCCTGTCCCTGAGCCTGACATTGGCTCGTCTCCGCCACACTCTGTTTATGTCTTTTAATCTTTGCTTTTAGGAGCAGGTCTGTTACAGAGGCGAACTGAAGAGAACCCAAAATTCTTTCTTGTGTCCGGCGGGAGGCTTTCCTGTAATTCAGAAACTTTCTGGTAGCTGTGGCTATTTCCTTCCGCTTGGCCGGTGGAAGAGATAGCCTGTACAAGGTTAGGTCCCACTGGATACCCAGCCACTGAAACCGAGCTTCCGGAGTTAGGCGGGACTTCTCCTGTTCAATTGGAAGCCTAAGGATTCCAGAAATTCGATCACCATGGCCGTAGCTCTCCGGCACACTTCGACGGTTGAAGCCCAAATTATCCAATCGTCCAGGTACACCGCTAACGATATCCCCTGGGATCGCAACTGCTGAACTACTGTTTCCGCCAGTTTTGTGAATATTCTGGGCGCTATGTCGAGCCCGAAAGGCATGACCCTGAAGGAGTAGGCCTGTTTCCCCAGTCTGAAACCCAGGAAGGGAGAGAAGTTCCGCGCAATCGGGACGTGATAGTATGTGTCTGAAAGATCGATAGAGGTGGTGACGGCTCCACGCGGAAGTAGAGTCCGTACCTGTGCAACTGTAAGCATGTGAAATTTGTTGCATTGTATGTAGAGATTTAGACGCGATAGATCCAGGATTACTCTTTGTCGACTGGAGTCTTTTTTGGGAACAGAAAACAGCCTGCCATGGAATCTGAGGTGTCTCACTTTCTTTATTGCTCTCTTCCTGAGCAGTTCCATCACAAAGTCCTGTAGAGCTTTGGAGGAGGGTTGATGAAACCTGGTCAAGGGAGGAGGACCCTTGATCCAGCTCCAACCTAAACCTTTGGACACTATGCTGTGTGCCCATGGACTGAAGGACCACTGGTCTCTGAACCAGAATAGTCTTCCGCCTACCTGGCTGGTCTCACTGGGAGGAAGCGGGTTTGTTACCTCTGCTGCGGCCTCCTCTTCCCCGGGAGAGGGACCGTAGGGCAGCCTTACCTCTATAGGAGGCTCTAGCTCTACACCCCCTTGCACTCCTGTTAAGGCCATGAAAGGCCCCACAACCTTCATAAGAAGGGTTATATGCCGGTGACGACACATAAGAAGGAGTGGCAAGGGAGTGTTGAGCTGGCTGAACCAGCACAATCTGTTGAGGTTGAGCCTTGGAGGTGGAAGGTTGGCTCACCGCCGAGACAGGTACCGCCTGGACAACAGACTGATGCTGCTGTCTTCTATGCCTCCTGTACCTTTTTCCCGGTCTATACTGGGAGCCGCCGGACTCTGGGGTCTTTCGTTTAAAGGCCGGAATACCCCACCGGGAGCGCAGACTTTGGTTACCCCTGGTTGCCTCAGCCAGGACACTGGTGACTTCTTCTTCCGGGAACAGATTGGCTCCCCAGAAGGAACTCTTCATGAGCTTGTTGGGCTCATGTCGAATGGTAGCGTCGGCGAAGATGAATTTGCGACAATTCAGCCGCGCCACCATGAAGTCAAATAGGTCCGACTGAAACCCTGCTAACAAGGATTTCGTCAAGACCTGAAATAGCGGCTCCTTGGAAAACGAGACGGCGGTTGCCTCCGCCAGGCACAGCGAGTTCAGAGACCGGCTCAAGCGACACCGTGCCTCGAACTCAGCCTTCAGGAGAGCTTCCGTCAGTTTGGGAAGCTGCTCACTGAACTGGTTGGATGCGCATTCTGCGTCCAGATTACCAGCCGTAAACGTGGCCGGAACATCCTTCCAGAAGTCGTCACCCCCTGGGAAGATCAGAGACGTGGGGTCCGTCTCTCTGAGCTGAGGCAAAGGCTTGCCCTCAGCACATGCCTGAGCTGTTGCGAGAGCAACCTTAGTCAAGCAGGGGGTTGGGAGCTTATCCCCAAGGGAGAACATGGTGAAGTTACCCTTGAAGGGGGTCAACTTAGTGTTCTCCGCTTGCCACTCTGTAAAAGTGCGCATCAGAGCCGATTGCGCCTGGTCCCTAGGGAAGATCACTGTCTCCTTAGGGACCTTATCAGAGCGTACCCAGGCTTCTTCTGTCAGCCTAGCGAAGCCTGGGTAGGGAGGCAGAAGATCTGGAGGGAAGAATTCTAGCTCCTCCAGTCTACGAGTGCCTAAACCTTCAATAGTTAAGGTGTCTTCATGCCGGGGAGCATGAACGGCTAAACGCCACGGGTTCCCTTTGTCAAATGGAGGGAGGGCGGAGGCGTCCGGGATGGGATAGTGCACCGTAGTCCCCCCGGAACGCACGATATCGGAGAGCATAGTCTCCTGGCTCTGAAGCCTCTCCGTGAGCTTGCTCAACTTCGCCTCTACCTCTGTAGAGAACCTCTCAAGCAGCATCCCCGCAAATGCCTCAGGGTCAAAGGCAGGCTGGCGAGGAGGGCTAGGCTTGGCCGCTCTCTTACTCGCATCTCTGCTCGAGGTACTTGGTATGCTCCCGGAGGCCACCGGACCAGCATCCTGTGGCTTCGACGGGGGAAAGGGGGATGCCTTGCGGGAAGATGAAGACTTATAGCCTTTCACCTTCCACGACTTCTTCAGCTTGGGGACAGTAGACTGGGCTCTGTCCTTCAAGAGAGAAGATTTATGGAAGCCCTGAAAAGAAGAAACGGATGATGACGGGGAATCAAACAGGGCGCCCGCCCTCACTGCTTCACTTACCTCCCTACCTACCTCCTGGTCCTGTTCCGTGTTCATCGGTTCCAGGTCGAGATCTAACGCAGCGACGTCCTCCGACACCTCCTCGTACAGTGGGTCATCCTGAATAGGCTGGGTCTCTACCCGGACTTGCTCGATGATGGGGGCGGCAACCTCAGCTGGAACAGCCGCAGCAATCCGGGCGCCGGGGTACAGGATGTTCCTTAGGTTCTCATCGAGAACATAAGGTTTCCCCGACGGAACGTTCCTGCCGAACCCAGCCACCCAGGCACGGAGGGACTCGAGGGCATCCTTGCGGGAGGATTTGTCGGCCTGAAAAAGAGGGGGAGTATCAAAGACCGAACTATTATGGTAAGATCATTAAAACCCAAAATTTTTAACCATAACATTATATGTTGAAGAGAGCCCCGGAGAGGCGGAACAAAAACAATGGGCTTACCGACTCGTCCTGGATACACCCGTAGAGTCATTAGCAAACCTCACAGCCATCCGGGTGCTGCAAATTGATCAGGTCGTCCAGGCATACCAAGCAGCCAGCGTGGAGTACGACACACCACGTGCCCGTAGGGCTGGTGCAAGATAGCAGTGCACCCGGGCTCCTCACAACGAACAGTCTGTAAGTGTGAACAGTATATGAACCTACTAATCTAAGATAACTTAAACTAAAGTAGGTACTAAGTAATTTCATACCGTGCTACCGGAGCACTCCGGTGGGATGAAAAAACCATAGAATATGAACCTACCAATCCAAGATAACTTAAACTACAGTAGGTATTAAAATTTACAAGCACCGTGCCGATCGGAATACTCTGGCGGAACGAAAATACTGAGCCAGACAAGACACCCTATCTCAAGGAACGCCGGAGATAATAATGGCGCGGAACCCAAAGACAGAATCACTGGACTCGTGGTACAAAATAATTAAACTAATCAAAATTTGGAATCCAAAGGATACATGAGGCCGCAAAAATATAATCCAGTATGATAGATATAGCGATGGCACAAATATTTGGTTAACAACACATTAAAGAATAATACATCATAAGCCCCCAGGTTCCAGCGCAAAACCCCTCTGGGATCCTGAGCCTCGAAACTAGAGCACAGCAGAAAGGCGAGGCAGTATCATCACAGCTGATCATAATATGGTCAGGTGGAAAAGCCAAATCAAACCCATCCATTATGACTCAAAACGCTTAAGCTTGAGAAGATAGCAGGCGGGGGCAACAGGAGGGCCGGGGATGGCAGAGCAGAGAGAAGTGAGAGAATGAGCCCTGAGAGTGGTCGGAAATCTGCTCGATCCGGAGAGAGCGAATCAACAAGACACTAGCCAAGTAAAGTCATCAGAACCGACCCCAGGAGGGAGCGTGCCCTCTACCAGGGTAGGCCTGTCAACCTCGGGGTGACCATCGGAAGCCTGACGTCACGCGTGCAAGGAGATGACAAACAACTTGAACCTCAGACAGGGGAGGGGGGGGGGGTGGGGGTGAAAGGAGAGAAAGGGCAGTACTTGAAGGAGAGGGTCAAGAGAAATAATAAGAACAGGAGACTGGGGACTGTACCCTCCAGCTCAACTGTAACCCATTAAGGTAGAAGGTATCCAGAGGGTACCTAAGTACAGGGAGACTCATGACCCACCACAAGTACAGGGGAAGGATAGGGAACAGCACTAAACCAAACCACACCACGCTCTCACCCTCCTAGAAGGCATAGCCTAGGTAACAAGGAGGAGAGAAGGGAAGGGAGAGGAAAAACAGGGAGAGAAATTCCTGTGTCGAAGGCCAACCGTAACCGACTAGAGTAAGGGAAAGGGTTGAGGAAAGCGTGAAGGAGACTCTCCAAGATAAAATCCTCCTCCCCCACTAGTGATAGAGGGGGGGAAATGGGGTCTCGAAACTTCAGCAACCCAAACAAGCGGTAGGCGGATGGAACAACAATAGAAACTCCCTCGACCTGACTATCCCCCCCTCCTACCCTCTCAAGCGATACACAGGAGAGCAGGAGGTTAGTTAAAGCAGCTAAATAAGCAGGTATCCTTATCCACCAACTAGTGATAGGACTAGGCTAGCATCCCTGCTAAATGATATAAACATATTAACCAAAAAACAAATAAATAACCATCCAATAATATAAAAATGTATAAGCTTGTGCTAGGCGTATAGCCTAACCGAACGAGGCGACAGAATGTAAACAGCCAACAGGCCGTACCTGACGCCATGCTCGGATATGATTAAAATAATTTCGCGTCATCAAGCACATACAAAGAAAAATTCAACGTACTGTCCAAAAAGGGAGACATCCTGGGGAGAAAAGCAAACGAGTGGAATCTTCGGATACCCCAAACAATAGCAAGAACCCCAATGAGAGGAAACTCACAAAGAATAACATTAAAGGAAACCCAAAGACACACCCTAAGAGAATGCCACCAGGATGATCCCATGACGGGGAATTTAAAGATAATTAGTGTAAACGACCAAGAGAAACCCAAACAGAACAAGCTGAATGGGTGTACCTTTTTCTGAGGTCGACATGGCTGACAAGAGGGACAAAGCGCCCAAACAAAAACCACCATGATAATTTATAAATACGGCTTAAAACAGCCAAACTAATCATAAAAACCCCACAAGAAGATGGTACTTAACTTGGAGACAGTAAAGCTGCTCGACGACATGATGACACAAAGCAGAAAATGCTGGGAAAAAGCACAAGCGAAAAAGCTACAATCAGTAGAGATCACGTGCTAGAATGGAATGAGTTCAGATGGCACTGGGGTCGCCGTCTGGTGGGCGGGTGAGTGCGGGAGCTGGGTCGGCTCTCCGCTCTTCCGGGGGTTTTGTCATTGGGATGTCTTCAGAGTGTGGTTCTGTGGTAGTGATGACTTCACTCACCCTTGCCCATACCGACGTCTATTTTCATCATAGATGCTCGATCTGGGGGTAGTAACCCCAGCATTCCTGATAGCTTTTTTCTCTGGTATATTTAGCAATATTTATACCTAGAAATTCGTGCTAGTAAGGAATTTCACCGGGTGACACAGGGACGAGCTCAGAAATTTGATGTTTTGATCATTCAGGTTATCATGTGTAACCAAAGAAATGTTCCACAATTTAGTATTAATTTAGATAATCCTTTCAGATAACGGTGTCCACAGTATCCTAGGCTGTAGCCTACAGAGACGGTAGCCTAACAAATTCAGTCAGAATAATGTTAAATGTAATAGATGTTGTCCATAGCCTATATCCTAGGATTACATATCCTAAAGGTGATTTAAATAATCTGGGGTAGAGAATAACCCAATTTAAGGTAAGTAAGAACCTTTTAAAACATATTCTTTTTACGGAACTAGGCAACAGCCCAGTTTACACCAAGGATCCTAGAATTCGGTAAACAGGAAACTAAACATTTTCCCGTATGTATAACCTCGGAACTTGCGTATGAGCCATATAATCTAGGACTAGGCAGTAGCTATATTAGTTGAAGTTAAACTTACAAAGCACCCCATTATTGGACAATCACTACTAGGTAGTAATCTACTAGATGATAATCTAGAACTAGATGAAAATGGTAACCTATGCAAGATGAGATAGTAGCCTAGCCTCAAGGCTACATACTAAGGCATTTGTAATTTATGTAACCATACCCTTGTGAAATAATTAGCCCAGATTAGGCAGTATCCTAGATTAGAGTAAGTGATAACCTGACTATAAGAGTTTACATTATTGGCCTACTATATGATATCATAGACCAAATAACCTAGGATTGGATACAATCAAGGAAGTTGTCAACCTAGGCTTGACAAACATAGTAGCCTAACTGTGCTTACTTATTAGCAAATTGCTAAGTTTATATAGCCTATATATTTGTCATCTGTAAAAGTCGGGATTAGCTAATACCCTAACTAGGCTAAGAAAGAATAAGCCCAGTAGTGCATATAAACAGTAATCAAGGGTCAATAACATTAGTAAGATCTTATGAAGCCTATATCCTTACAGGTGATATAAACATAGAACAGACAATAGCCTAACCAGATTTAGTGGAAACCCCTCAAGGGAACGTTCCAATTGTTAATTTAGAAACAGCGCGGCTGAGTATCAGACAGAAATGTAGTCTCAGCTGCACGAAACAAAAAACCAATAAGAAAATTAATTTTATTGTAAAGCTTATATATCCTTAGGTTCTTAATTAAACATAGAATAAGAAACGACCTAGAATAGGTTAAGCGAGATTCTTCTAAGAGATCTATGCTTAGATTAACCCTTTAACGCCGAAGCCCCATTTACAAAAACGTCTCTCATATGCTGGCAGCATTCGGTGAGTTAGCGCCGAAGCGGAAAAAAGTTTTATTAAAAAAATCACAGCACGCTTAGTTTTTAAGATTAAGAGTTCATTTTGGGCTCATTTTTTTGTCATTGCATGAAGTTTAGTATGCAACCATCAGAAATGAAAAAAAAATATCATTGTCATATATAAATATTGGAATATATGACAGTGAAAAAAAAAAACTTGTATAAAATTGTATACAAATCGCGCTGTAAGCAAAACGGTTAAAGCTAATGAGTTAATTATTTTTAGTTGTATTGTACACTAGATTGCAATGATTTTGGTATATAACAAATTTTAAAACGATCAAAGCAACACAGAAAAATATTATCACAAAATGATGCATGAATTCGTAACGCCATGGACGTAAAAAAAGTTTTTTTCAAAAATTCACCATAAATCGAAATATTGTGCTAGAGACTTCCCGTTTGTTGTAAAATGAAGCTAATTGATTGAATATTACTAGACTGTAAGTGTTTTAGCTTTAATTGCAGTTTTTCGACCATTTCGTCGAGTTAAAGCTGACTTTAAAGTCGAAATTTTTCTATTTATCGTGATTTACATGAAATATTTCAAAACCGATAAAAGCTAAAACCATGAGTTATTTTTTGTTGTATTGTACATGAAATTGCACACATTTTCATATATAAAAATTTATGTAATGACTAATATAAAGCGGGGCAAATATTACGACAACGAGACGAAAGAATTTCTGAGATGTTCGGCCGAGTTACCGCGCAGACGTAAGGAAAATGTTTTTAAAAAATTCACCATAAATCGAAATATTGTGCTAGAGACTTCAATTTATTGCAAAATGAAGTTAAACGATTGAATATTACTAGAATGTAAGAGTTTTAGCTTACAATTGCGTTTTACCATTTTGGTCGAGTTAAAGTTGACCTAAGGTTGAAATTTTGGCAGTTATCGTGATTTATGTGAAAATATTTCAAAACTGATAAAAGCTACAACCATGAGCTATTTTCTGTTGTATTCTACATGAAATTGCGCACATTTTCATATATAAAAGTTTTGTAACGACTAATGTAAAACGATGCAAACATTACGACAACATGACGAAAGAATTTTTGAGATGTTCGGCCGAGTTATGCAAGGCAGACGCGTGAAAAAATTTTTTTTTCAGAAATTGACCATAAATCGAAATATTGTGCTAGAGACTTCCAGTTTGTTGCAAAATGAAGGTACATGATTGAATATTACTAGAATGTAAGAGTTTTAGCTTATAATTGCGTTTTTTACCATTTTGGTCGACAGTTAAAAACAAGCTTGAAATTTTGGCAGTTATCGTGATTTATATGAAAATATTTCAAAACTGATAAAGCTACAACCATGAGTTATTTTCTGTTGTATTCTACATGAAATTGCACACATTTCCATATATAAAACTTTATGTAACGACTAATATAAAACAGTGCAAACATTACGACAACGTGAAAAGAATTTCTGGCGCAGACGTAAGGAAAATGTTTTTTTCAGAAATTCACCATAAATCGAAATATTGTGCTAGAGACTTCAATTGGTTGCAAAATGAAGGTAAATGATTGAATATTACTAGATCGTAAGAGTTTTAGCTTAAAATTGCGTTTTTGACCATTTCGGTTGAGTTAAAGTTGACCGAAGGTTGAAATTTTGGCAGTTATCATGGTTTTATATGAAAATATTTCCAAACTGATAAAAGCTACAACCATGGGTTGTATTTTGCTGTATTGTACATGAAATTGCACACATTTTCATATATAAAACTTTATTTAACGGTTAATATAGAACAGTGCAAAAATTACAACAAAATGACGAAAAGAATTTATGAAATTTTTCGGCTGAGTTACCATACGTGCGTAAGAAAAAAGTTTTTCAAAATTCACCATAAATCGAAATATTGTTCTAGAGACTTCCAATTTGTTGCAAAATGAAGGTACATGATTGAATATTAGTAGAATGTAAGAGTTTTAGCTTACAATTGCGTTTTTCGACCATTTCGGTCGAGTCAAAGTTGACCAAGGTTGAAATTTTTGTAGTCAGCGTGAATACGTCACTTGGCACCCAACAGACAATTTTAGTCGAGATGATACATCCAATAGGCGTTTAAGGGTTAAAGTAGATTATACTAGAACTATTAAACTAAGCCATTTAAAACAGTAGCTTAGTTTAGCTTTTAGATTAGTTTATAGAATAGTCCTTATGGCATGACAGGAATTAAAATTTCACATAAGCCATTGCAAAAGGACTAACAGCTTAAGTAATGCAGCCCTATATGCTGGCAGTCAACCTAAAATCTACAACAGTTTGTTAACTCGCATATTTTGTAGCGTATTACATTTACGCATGGTAACCAAATTAACCTGTAAGATGTAATATATTAATGGCACAAGTTTTTTTTTACAAAGTGTCTGTTCTTTCAAAAAACGATTTATTCTAAATTAGTTTCTAATAACAACTTGGTTCTTTCACTACGGGGCCACTACTATGCAGGACCCTCAGCTCAAGTGTTCCGTAGCAAATTGCTCGGTTAAGCTTTTTGCCAGTGGGCGGCCCATTCCACCTGCCACGAGCATAGTCCTTGCAAAAATCAGGACAAATTTGCCTGGTCGCCAGATATGTGCGAAGTTTGCAGTGTGCTCTTGGCAGCAAGTTTCTAGGACGTAACAGCTCGTTTCAGGCTGTCTCCATGGGTCCTAGGGTTCAGCAAGGGAGAGGAAGGGGGAGATTATATCTTTCCGGCAGATCTTGACAGCATATACTTAATCCATTCTCAGAGGATCCATATTTGGGCCAAAACCCAATAACATCAGTCCCCAGGACCTCCCAGGCAAACCCTGCAGAGAAAATGGAGGAAGTTCCTCTTGGAGGTGATCATCACTTAGATGAAATTGATATTGCTACCGAAAATGTCCTTGCTGAACCCAGAAGGACCAGGGACACTACCTTCAGCTTACCGGGCAGAAACTTTCCAGAAGGAATTTAATCCCCCATGCATATTTCAGAAGCTGATCAGGATCCTTCCCCAAAAAGGGATACAAGGATTCAGTTAACCCCAAGTGAAATGACTACATATTCAGAGGGGTATAGTAACTCACCCAGGACTTCTACCCCTGGGCTACAGGCAGTCACACTTCAGTTGCAGATGCTCAGTCAGAATATGCAAGCTCCCCCAAAAGGGATACACAGTTTGCAGTATTTGACCAGTTCCGTAAGGAAATTATGAGCAACATCAAAGATGCCCTTGCCACAGAACGGCAGTACATAATGGGCATTTTGCATGATTCCGAACAGGAAATTAAAGAAATAAAGTCAGTGATGTACACTCCAAAGTGTAAAAGTACTTCATCCTGCAATCGAAAAGGGAGAGTGGAAACAACAGGGGCTCCAACATTCTCCCCTAATGATGATGCTAACAATCCTTGGCGAGACGCTTCAATGTGCATTTTCTCTCCTGATGGTAAGTATCTCATTAACGAGAGAAAAACCATGATTGAAGCTGTACATGTGGAGTTTAGAGACAGGACAGCATTCCCTAATACGGAATGGCGCCTGATTCCACTGTTACCAGACATGGAGAAACCTCAAAAGGAAACAGTTCTCTTATTTGGTAACACAGCATTAAAAGCTGTTGATGATGCCCTTTACCAGATCAACGGTAGGTGGATCTATACTCCCATCATGAATAAAACTCAACTAGCTCACCAAGTACCTCCAGCCTTCTGTCCCTTCACCTTTAAAATAATTAATCATGTGAAGACAAACTTCCAGAATTATGTGGTAACTAGAAAACGGGATCCATTGGCAGAACTAAAACCATTTGTCACAGTCCTCCCAGTTTCGAAAAATTCCACCAAGGAGTGGGCAACACTTCAGCTCCCTTTCGAAAGGAAAAAGCTCCCCTTGGATGTTGCTACTCAACAATTTGGGACTCCTATGAGAAGAATCTCAGATGAGACAGCTTCATCAGAATTCTGTGCTAGGACTCTTCTTCTCACTATCTTGACCTCTTCCACCTTGCTAGAAGCTGCCACCAAAAGGCTTCCAGAGGACACCAGGACATATTTTGCTGCTGTGGCTAAAAGTCTAATGAGAACCCTATGGGAAGCACTCTACGACTTTTTAGACTGGCGCTTAAAAGCGTGAATGGAAACATTGGAGGGCTCCAACAAGTCACTTCCTAATGTAACGGCCTTATTACAGTCTAATCCCTTCTGTAGGGACCTGTTTGAGGATGCTGTGGTAACACAAGTCAACGAGCAAGCACGACAACAAAATTGTACTGTGTATGCTCTTCTGGGAAAAGGAGAAATTGGGAAACAAAAAACCCGGAATTTCCCTTTACCCAGCTCAAAAAAGGCTCGTTTTGATCAAAAATCATATAAGCCTACAGTCACCTCCAAATCTTTTCCTCACAAACAGGTAAATAGCCAGAAAGGACAACCTCTTTCAAAAGTACAGCAACAGCCACATAAGCAAGCACATCCTTTTCATAAGGTCCAAAAACCATCGTACAAAGGAAAAGGAAACGCAACACCTGGAATGCCCATCAAAGGAAAAAAGTAGAGGAAGAGGGGATATCAATAGGAATTGTTTGGTCGGGGTCGACTCCAAAGACACCACAAAGAATGGAAGTCTTCTCCTTGGGGACACAGCATTGTTCTCAACGGACTGGGGTGGAAATGGTCCCACCCTCCCCCTCCTTTAAAGGGGTTCTTTCAAGCATCAAACCCCTCTCTAGAAGATTACGTGCAGAAGGCCCTATTAAAAGGTGCCATAGAGAAACATACGTATATTCGCCACCAAAAAGGATTCCTCCGAAAAAAGAGTGATCCTCGACCTATCAACATTGAACAAGTACATTCTCTTTGCCAAAGTTTCATATGACTACCGTTGCCCAAATACGTTCAGTCATTCCAAAAGGAGTTGGACAGTTTCTATAGATCTGAAAGATGCATACTGGCACGTCCCTATTGCCGCTCCTTTCGCCCCTTCCTAGGGTTCGGATAGGGAAAGAGACACAGGTTCAAAGTCATGCCCTTTGGACTAAACATTGCCCAAAGAATTTTTACAAAACTAGCAACGGTAGTTGTCCAGGAACTCAGGAAGGAAAGAATAAAACTAATATCTTACCTAGACAACTGGTTAATCTGGGGGTCACAAGAAAAGAATGCCTAAAAACTCAAGAGTAGTGATCAACAGACTCCAGTCAAAAGGTTTCCCTAATAAATTGGGAAAAATCCCGCCTCACACCCAGCAGACGTTTTCAGTGGTTGGGACTGTGTTGGGATACTCTTCAGGGCCTGTTGTCTCTCCCCATCAAAACTCAGAGCAGGATAAGGGAAAGACCTCAAAAGGTTCCTAGACCAGCCCAGAGTTTCAAGACGGCAATTAGAACGCATGATGGGTCTACTGCAATTTGCATCCATAATAGATCCAATACTCAGATTGGAATTGAAAAACGTGAACAAATTTTGGCTGTCACACGCAAGACAAAAGCTGCGAGACAGATCTCACCAAAAGAATCAAAAAGTCGGGGAGATACTTCGGCCTTGGACCCAGAAGGAATCTCTGGCGAAACAGGTCACCCTGACTCCTCCATCTGTAAGATTAAAAATACACACAGATGCCTCATTGACAGGTTGGGGAGGACATTGGGAGGATCGTCAGGTGGCAGGGAGGTGGTCAGTTTCTCTGAGGAAATGTCATATCAATTTCCTGGAACTGATGGCTGCCTTTTTGTCTCTCAAAAAACTCAAACCTCCAGAAGAGACACACATTCTGTTGGTCCTAGACAACACGACTGCAGTGTCCTGCATCGAGATCGGGATCACGTTCACCTCCTCTCAACATGGTAATGCTTGCCATTCTTTGGATGGCACAAGTAAAGAAGTGGCACCTGTCTGCAATTCACCTCACAGGGTCTCTCAATGTAATAGCAGACTCTCTATCGAGGAAAACGACAGCCTCAAACGGAGTGGATGTTGGACAACCACTCTTTCCAAACAATAGCCAACATGCTTCCACAACCGGAAGTGGACCTGTTAGCCACATACAGAACCACAAACTTCCAGTATATGTATCTCCAAACTTGGACAATCAAGCAATAGCAAGAGATGCCTTCCTACAAGACTAGAACAATTGGAAGATGATATATCTTTTTCCTCCATTGTCCCAGATTTTGAAGGTTTTGAGCAAACTCTAACCTTCAAAGGAACAGCTTACTTAATAGCCCCAAATTGGCCAAACAGACATTGGTTCCTATCACTTCAACAGCGGCGAAAAAGATCAATTCCACTGTTGTCCACTGTACTATCCCAGAAAGTAAGAGGAAAGTTATTTACGCATCCTCCTTTCTGAGCCGAGACCTTCACGTGTGGATTTTTTAAACATTATCTACCGTGAAAACTATTCACCCAACATTGCTAGGTACCTAGTGCAAAAGTTATGGACGTCATCTATCCGACAATACCAGTCCGTATGGAAGATATGGTTAGATTATATCCATACTGAGAGCCCAGTTAAAATTTCTATAGAAACACTTTTAAATTTTATGATATATCTTTTTGAAGACAAACGCCTTGCGGTTACAACAATCATGTCATACAAGACAGCATTATCAGAACCCTTGCTTTATGGATTCGGGATTGACTCCAGCATAGAAGTTGTTACTTCTCTTCTACGATCTTTTGCTCTACAAAGACCTGCTCCCGAAAGACTCCCAATTACTTGGTCCCTGAACAAGGTACTTGGACTTCTATCTACTCCTCAGTTCAGTGGATCCAATACAACTGCAACTCTCAAATTACAAAAGGCGATCTTCCTAATTGCATTAGCTTCAGGGGCCCGTATTAGTGAACTGGGCTCTCTTCGACAGGGACGATATATCACACAAACTGTTGATAATCATTTATTATTGTCCCCAGGCCCATCATTCCTGGCCAAGAATGAGGATCCTTTAAAAAGGAAATCTCCTATTCTTATAAGGAAACTTAATTTAGTAGACAAAACATTATGCCCAGTTCAAGCACTTAAGGGTTACCTAGAGGTCATGGCAAACATCCCAGAAGGTCCGATTTTCCTACACCCTAGCACGGATAAACCACGCTCTCTACAAGGGCTAAGAATAATTTTAGTGTCCCTAATCAAAAAAGCAAACCCACACTCCTTTCCCAGGTCACATGACATAAGGAAAGTAAGTACTTCATTGGCCTTCTTCAGAAATGTCTCCTTTGAAGAAGTCTCTGAAAGTACAGGGTGGGCATCAGAGACAGTGTTCTTAAAACATTACTGCCATGAGCTCGAACAAATTCGTCTGCACTGCATGTCAGTAGGTGGAATGGTTAGTCCCGACCCCATAGGCTCTACAGCAGAAAACCAGGGGTCTTCCTAACGGGTGAGTATGCTGACTATTGCTGGGAAAGATACGAAAAGACTGCAACCACACCCAGCATACTTAGGTAAGTCACTACAGAACTTCACCCTAAAAGTGCAAGTTCTTGTTTAGTTTCTCATTTCTTGTTTCCAAAACCCCAAAAGGTTTTTTAGAATAAGGAATGGGGCTTGAAACTTGTGGCTTGACCTTGGACCATGAATGTTTTTTCTTGGGGCTGTTTGGAATTTAAATTTTAAGAGCTTAAGCCTTTTGTCACCTGTCAATTTCTTTGGTAAAGCTCCTTTGAGGACGAGACAGCGACTACACTATCAAAAAAACAGGTTTTGACGTAGGAAAAACCTATTTTTTTGTAGTCGCTGTTGAGTCCTCAAAACCCTCCCCACTTCCTGACAAAGGCATGGGATTTGGGCAAGGGATAATCCTACATTGACCAGCAGAGAGTAATGGAGTTGGTCTTTTGCCTGCCTGGTCGTAAACAAGATGGCAGACGGCGCATGCAATAGTCACTTCTTGCAGTTTTGACGTAGGAAAAACTGGGTTCAGCTTCGCTGAAGATAAGGAAAATGCCCTCTTATCTTTGAGTCCATTATACTCTATCACGTGTCATAGTGTTTTCATTACGACACAATACCCGGCTACAAGACCAGGCTAGAAAAATATTTCTTTGGTACTAGTCTAGTCACCATGGGAGGAGCACTGGCACACCATGGGGGTAACTCCTTTGAGGACTCAACAGCGACTACCAAAAATAGGGTTTTCCTACGTCAAAACCTGTTTTTTCAAAAATCACAGCACGCTTAGTTTTTAAGATTAAGAGTTCATTTTCGTCTCCTTTTTTTCTCATTGCCTGAAGTTTAGTATGCAACCATCAGAAATGAAAAAATATCATTATCATATATAAATATTGGAATATATGACAGCGCAAAAAAAAAAGTTCATATATAATTGTATACAAATCGCACTGTGAGCAAAACGGTTAAAGCTAATGAGCTATTTTTTTTCGTTGTATTGTACACTAAATTGTGATGATTTTGGTATATAACAAATTGTAAAACGATCAAAGCAACACAGAGAAAATATTATCACAAAATGATGCATGAATTCGTAATGTGGATGTAAAAAAATGTTTTTTCAAAAATTCACCATAAATCGAAATATTGTGCTAGAGACTTCCCGTTTGTTGCAAAATGAAGGTAAATGATTGAATATTACTAGAATCTAAGTTTTAGCTTACAATTGCATTTTTCGACCATTTCGGTCGAGTTAAAGTTGACCGAAGGTTGAAATTTTGGCACTTATCGTGATTTATATGAAAATATTTCAAAACTGGTAAAAGCTACCACCATGAGTTATTTTTTGTTGTATTCTACATGAAATTTTGCTCATTTTCATATATAAAACTTTATGTAACGACTAATATAAAATGGTGCAATAATTACGACAAAGTACCTAAAGAAATTCTGAGATTTTCAGCAGTTAGCGAGCGGATGTAAGGAAAAAGTTTTTTTCAAACATTCACCATAAATCGAAATGTTGTGCTAGAGACTTCTCGTTTGTTGCAAAATGAAGGTAAATGATTGAATATTACTAGAATGTAAGGTTTTAGCTTACAATTGCATTTTTAACCATTTACATTCGGTAGTCAAAAGTTAACCAAGGTTGAAATTTTAGCACTTATCGTGATTTATATGAAAATATTTCAAAACTGGTAAAAGCTACAACAATGAGTTATTTTTTGTTGTATTCTACATGAAATTTTGCACATTTTCATATATAAAACTTTATGTAACGACTAATATAAAATGGTGCAAAAATTACGACAAAATGACTAAAGAAATTCTGAGATTTTCAGCAGTGTTAACACGCGCGGACGTAAGGAAAAAGTTTTTTTCAAAAATTCACCATAAATCGAAATATTGTGCTAGAGACTTCTTGTTTGTTGAAAAAGGAAGGTAAATGATTGAATGTTACTAGAATGTAAGAGTTTTAGCTTACAATTGCATTTTGCGACCATTTCGGTCGAGTCAAAGTTGACCGAAGTTTGAAATTTTGGCACTTACTGTGATTTATATGAAAATATTTCAAAACTGGTAAAAGCTACAACCATGAGTTATTTTTTGTTGTATTCTACATGAAATTGCGCACTATTTCACATATAAAACTTTATGTAACGACTAATATAAAATGGTGCAAAAATAACGACAATGTGACTAAAGAAATTCTGAGATTTTCAGCAGAGTTAGCGTGCGCGGAGGTAAGGAAAAAGTTTTTTCAAAAAATCACCATAAATCGAAATATTGTGCTAGAGACTTCAGGTTTGTTGCAAAATGAATGTACTTGATTGAATATTACTAGAATGTAAGAGTTTTAGCTTAAAATTGCATTTTTCTACCATTTTGGTCGAGTCAAAGTTGACTGAATGTTGAAATTTTGGCACTTACTATGATTTATATGGAAATATTTCAAAACTGATAAAAGGTACAACCATGAATTATTTTTTGTTGTATTTTACATGAAATTGCGCACATTTTCATATATAAAACTTATGTAACGGCTAATATAAAACTGTGCAAAAATTATGACAAAGTAACTAAAGAATTTCTGAGATTGTAAGAGCCTGACACCGCTCTTCCAAACACGTGGGTGTTCATGTGTTCGTCGTCCATCGGAGTGGCGAGATGTTTGGTGTCTTCACAAACAGAAACATACACGCAGTTTGATACAGAAGATTCTTTGGAACATTATGAGTACATGATTAGAATGCTTGCATGGCAATGCAAGTAGTGGTGATTGTACATACATCAAGACAACAATGGTTAGGGAGAAACAGACAGAAATATTGTATGGTTGAAATAGCGTTCCTTTAGAGAAAGAAAACGAGATGCTCTTGTTTTCTTGTCCACTCCGATGGATGACGAACACACACGTGTTTGGAAGAGCTCTTACAAGATCTTCAGCAGAGTTAGCGTGGATATAAGGAAAAAGTTTTTTCAAAAATTCACCATAAATCGAAATATTGTGCTAGAGACTTCTCGTTTGTTGCAAAATGAAGGTAAATGATTGAATATTACTAGAATGTAAGAGTTTTAGCTTACAATTGCATTTTTCGACCATTTTGGTCGAGTCAAATTTGACCGAAGGTTGAAATTTTGGCACATCGTGATTTATATGAAAATATATCAAAATTGATAAAAGCTACAATCATGAGTTATTTTTTGTTGTATTCTACATGAAATTGCACACATTTTCATATATAAAACTTTATGTAACGGCTAATAGAAAACGGTGCAAAAATTACGACAAAGTGACTAAAGGATTTCTGAGATTTTCAGCAGAGTTAGTGCGCTAATAAGTGGTTTATTGGTGCTTACAATGTCATAAACACCATTTATTACCATAATTATCAGTGATTTTCGGTTATCAGTGATTTTCGGTTATCGGCAACTGTCGGTTAGCGGTGCTCTGCTGGGAACAGAACCCCCCACCGTTAATCGGGGACTGCCTGTAATGATGATGATGATGATGATAATGATGCATCAGCTGCATTCAGCTTATACAGTATAGAGTTTTCTCTATCTTTCAGATAACTGATTTATCAGGGCTACTGCATTCTGCCAGTACGTAATGCCAATGGTAACTGAAATCTGGTGGTCATTTTCTGTAGAGTTGTCAGTCTAATGTGTAGAAAATATATGCTTACATTGATTCTAAGCCACGTTTCACTCAGACTTTGCTGAGCATGATCGTGCCAAAAGACTGTTGTTCATGCATGTTTAAGATTAAGCTTGTCTTGTGCTGGCATGGGGTTTTGCTCCTGGAGTAGCCTGTAAATGGGTTGATCTGTGAAAATACAAAATAACAGTGCTTTTTGGCAATTAGCGAAAGTGAAAGAGGAGGACTGAAAGGGTTGCCACCCCTTTGAACCTTACGGTACTCATTAGTAAGAGAGAAAGGTTTACAGCAGTGAGTCTCATTGTGTTGGAGAGAAAGGTGGCCTGTGTAGATATAAAAAAAAAAATCCACAGAAATGAGCAGTCTTCGCTGTTCCACATACCATTTTACTTGGAAGAGAAAACAAACTTTCATGCATAGAGATGAACAGCTTTTGCTGTCCTTTCTATCCTTTTACTTGGGAGGGGGTGGGACATCAGGAAGTTCCCTTGTGTCCCTACGTTACCCAAGATGTGTCTGGTGATCTGTGCTGGTGTCTACTCATTTTCAGTGAGGTTCAATCTCAGAGGCTGCATCTCTGGACAGTCCAGTAGGTAGTGTGCAAGAGGTTGATTCACAGCTTAGCCATTGTACTGTCATGGCCTGCCATCATTTCCAGTCAGTTGCCAACTGCATAGATATTGTAGCCTTAGCCTGTGTGTGTGATAACAAAGATTTTTCTGGTGGTTTGTATTGTGACGTTGTGGGGCTTGGGATTTTTGATGTCCACACACCACTATGAGGTTCATGAATTTTGTAAATAGCCTACTGTAGTGCCATTGCACTTCACTTTCTTCTTGAAGTCTTGCATGTCTTATTGCCATTTCTTTTTGTTGTGTGAGTGATGGTTGCATCTTCATGCTCACTATACTGCAGCTGAGAGCACGTTTGGCTAGGGTGTCAGCCTCTTCATTTCCCTGGATTCCTACATGACTAGGTATCCAGTTAAGGACAACCCTCCTGCCAGCAGGTTGATGTGACTTGGCCACTGATTTGATCGCTGATATCAATGTCACATTTTGATCGGGCTTGGTTGCTTTGAGTGCAAGGATTACTCCTTGTGAGTCGTTGTGTACTGTTGTATGCCCTTCTTTTCAGATAGAATCTTCTAAGGCTTTGAAGATAGCCATTAGTTCAGCTTATAGTATGGAAGCATTGTTGGCCAGCCTCCAGCTTCCTATGAAGTTTTGAGCAACCATGGTCACTGCCATTGCTGGTGCTTGTGGTTCAACTGATCCAACTGTGTAATGTGTTTTCAGCTGCTGTGCTCCTGATTGCTTCTTCTGCCACAGTCCTCCTCTGTGATGCTGTGCACAGTACTTTGCTTGCTGGTAGTACTGTAAGGTTATACCAGACTGGTTCTTCGACTGAGGGAGCTGGTTCTTGGTATCCCTCAGGTGGGACATCCTTTGTCATGTCTTTCACTGTGTCCTGCATATCTAGTTGTCTCAGAGTCTGGAGTATACTGCCAGCGTGTGTTTTAGGAAGATTTAGCTCTTCATGCATGTTTATGCATGCACTCATTTTATCCTCCAGCAGTCCATCTCTGTCACTTCTGATAGTTTTTTACAGTATAGTAGCATTTCTTTGGCATATCCTGTGAATGAGAGATTGTAACTGTTTCTCTGCCCTCAGGAGACATTCTTGTCCACATTGGGGCCTCCCAGCATTAGTCTAACGGCATTTTTGTGGATGCCTTCCAGCCCCTGCTGCTGATCCTTTCTGAGACTTGTCAGGACTGGTGCTGCACATTCTACTTACGCCCTGACAGTTTGCTGGGTCCTGCTCTTTATATACAAGATGGTCAGTGGCGGTCTACTCTATGCTGACCATTGATTGACTCAGGAGGAATGTGCACCGTTGATTGGCCGCAAGATTTTTTTTTAAGCCAGAAACTTAAGGGTGATGGTCTCGCTGCTGCAGCCTTGCTGAGCAGTGGGGCTGGTGCGTGACATCATTATCTGGTAGTACCCGACGAATATTTTGATTTGCCACCGGGCAGCTCGGTGAATCCTGTGTTTCACGATCAAGAATGTCGCTTTTCGTGGTGTCTGTTGCAGGTCTTATGTACAATAGGTCACCTAATGCTGGTGGATAGGAAGAAAACTTGAGTTGTATTCAATAAGGGCTTCTCCTGCTGTATCAGGAGCGCCTCTAGCAGTCGAAGGCGTCTTAGGTCAGGGGCCTTTCCAGTTATTTCAGTGTTCTCCACTATTGCATTCCTTGTGATGCTGGTATGGTGGGCATCTCTCGTGGATTTTTATGGCACCTTTTTGAGTATAGCAAGAGGTCCTCTTTGCCATTTTCATGGTATTCACACTAATGTAAAATAATAATACAGTAGTAATAATAATAATGATAACTGTTTCAGTGACATTAGTCGTCTGCAGTTTTAATTTTGTATGCTTATCATCAGAATGACAATCCCCAAAGGACATGGAAAAATATATATCTACTGTTGTTTTTTATAAAATCTTAAGTTTTGATGTGCAGATTTACGAGCAGCCCATAACTGGGTTTATCTGTGAAATGAAAAAAATGTCTTTTTGGCAGTTAATTTATAAAGAGGAAGAAAGAGCTGGATAGGGTTGCAACCCCTTTGAACCTTACAGTACCCATCAGTAGGAGAGAAAGATTATAATAGTGTCCAAGTCAAGTTGCAGAGGACTGAGAAGGAAAGGAAGTGAATAGCAAAATTAAATAAATTAGGTACGATAAAAAAAAGTAAAAATGAGGAACTTTTGGTGGCCACTTACAAGCCTCCCGGAGGGAGATGTGTTTCATGTTTGTCCCTCTCAGAGGGATGTAGATTGTGGTAGTGTTTTGTTGGCTCTATGGTTCATGTCTGCCTGAAAGGAGGACTGTACAGTTGAGTGTAAGGGTGTATGATGGAGTTGTGTGTGCATATCTCCCTCATGGTTGGCTCTTCAAGATTTTTACCTAGGAAAGGGGTGGGAGTTCAGGAAGTTTCTGTGTGCCCCAATGTCTTCTAGTATGTATTCAGTGGTCTGTGTTGGTGTCTGCTCATTGTTGGGAAGGTTCTGCCAGAGAGGCTGCTTCTCCAGGCAGTACAGTAGGTAGTACATGATGAACTGATTTACAGCCAGATCACAGTACTGTACTCGCATGGCCTGTCTTCATTACCAGTCGGTTGCCAGCTGCAGAGATATCCCAGCCTTAGCCTGTGTATGATAATAGAGAATTTTCAGGTAGTCTGTACAGTGACGTCATGGGGCATAAAATTTGTGATGGTGTAGCAATTGGCAGTTCTTGAGTTTTGTATTTATGCTTCACTTTCTTATTGAAGTCATGCATAGCTTTTTGCCATTCCCTTTAGTTGTGTGAGTAATGGTTGCATCTTTATGCACACTGCACTTTTTGGCTAGGGTGTCAGCCTCTTCATTTCTCAGGTTCTTTACATGACTAGGTATCCGGTAAAGGAAAACCTTTCTGCCAGCAGCTTGATGTGGCTTAGCTACTGATTTAATTGCTTATATCATTGCCACATTTTTTGGGGGCTTGGTTGCTTTAGGTGTGAGGATTGCCCCGTTGGAGTCCATGTGTACTACCATGTGCCCTTGCTTTTGGTTAGAATCTTCCAAGGCTTTGAAAATTGCTGTTAATTTTGCTTGTAGTATTGAAGCATTGTTGGACAACCTCCAGCTTCCCTTGAAGTTTTGGGCGACCACTGCCACTACCGCTGCCAGTATTTGAAGGTCAGCTGATCCATCAGTGTAGTAAGTGTTTTCAGCTGCTATGCTCCTGATTGTTTCTTCTGCTGCAGCCCTCATCAGCAGTGCTGTGCATAGTGCTTTGCTTGCCGGTAGCACCGTAAAGTTATACAGTACTTTGACCCAGGGTACTGGTTCTCAGTATCCTTCAGGTGGGACATCTTTTGTCATGGTTTTGACTATCCTGCATATTCAGTTGTCTCAGGTCTGGAGTAGGCTGCCAGCATGCATTTTTGGAGGGTTTAATTCATCATGCATTTTGTCAGGACTTAAATTTGATGTTCTCAAGATGTTTGTTCTGGAGAATACAATATCCTTTTGGGTACATCTGGTGATGTTTAACCAGAGGATTTGTCTTAGCTGAAAATTATGGCCCATAAGGTTTGTCCTCTCTCCACTTCATTGACCTTTGACTTTATCTTGGAACTTGTTGCCATTCTTGGAGTGGGTACTGGATGCCACTCAATAACACAAGATTTTTACCTACATGACTGTATTCATAAGTTCTTGAATGTTTTCTCATTAATACCAATTGTTACGATGAGCCATGTTCTGTTTTTAGAGGATTATGTGTCCTCTGCTTCTTCTTCACTCTCATTATATCATCCTTCATGATCTTGGTACATTAAAAGCATGGCTATTCTGGGCACGGTATCATTGCCACTCATGCTGCTGGTTAGTGTTTGGTCATCTTCTGGTGGGTCCATCAAAGTCCAATTGCTGTTTTACCTTTAGATCCTTGTGGACTGACTCTAGATACAGACTGCTCTTTACTTGGCTATACATGCTCCTTCAGTGAGGGTAGACTTCTGATCATATTGTCTTCTTCACAGTTGATCCTCCCTATCATCGTCCTACTTGGTTTTGTTCTCACTCCTATATTGCAAGTCAGGCATTTTATGATTATTGGGGTTGTAATGAACAAATGTTTTTATTTTCCATACAAAATCAATTAATCTTATGAAATTCTGTTTTCCCTCCTCACACACACCTCTGCCTCCTAGAGGGTACAAAAGAGTAAAGGGTGGCTGAGATGTCTTAGTGAACTAGGCATGTGCTTAACCCTTAAAGGCCTACTGGACGTATCATACGTCGACTAAAATTGTCTGTTAGGTGCCAAGTGGACGTACCGTACGTCGACTAAAAAAAATTTCAACCTTCGGTCAACTTTGACTCGACCGAAATGGTCGAAAAACGCAATTGTAAGCTAAAACTCTTACATTCTAGTAATATTCAATCATTTACCTTCATTTTGCAACAAATTGGAAGTCTCTAGCACAATATTTCGATTTATGGTGAATTTTTGAAAAAACTTTTTCCTTACGTCCGCGTGGTAACTCTACCAAAAATTTCAGAAATTCTTTCGTAATTTTGTCGTAATTTTTGCACTGTTTTATATTAGCCGTTACGTAAAGTTTTATATATGAAAATGTGCACAATTTCATGTAAAATACAACAAAATACAACCCATGGTTGTAGCTTTTATCAGTTTGGAAATATTTTCATATAAATCTCGATAGCTGCCAAAATTTCAACCTTCGGTCAATTTTGACTTGACCGAAATGGTCAAAAAACGCAATTGCAAGCTAAAACTCTTACATTTTAGTAATATTCAATCATTTACCTTCATTTTGCAACAAATTGGAAGTCTCTAGCACAATATTTCGATTTATGATGAATTTTTGAAAAAAACTTTTTCCTTACGTCCGCGCCAGAAATTCTTTCGTCACATTGTCGTAATGTTTACACCGTTTTATATTAGTCATTACATAAAGTTTTATATATGGAAATGTGCACAATTTCATGTAGAATACAAGAGAAAATAACTCATGGTTGTAGCTTTTATCAGTTTTGAAATATTTTCATATAAATCACGATAACTGCCAAAATTTGAACCTTCGGTCAACTTTAACTCGACCAAAATGGTAAAAAAACGGAATTATAAGCTAAAACTCTTACATTCTAGTAATATTCAATCATGTACCTTCATTTTGCAACAAACTGGAAGTCTCTAGCACAATATTTCAATTTATGGTCAATTTCTGAAAATAAAAACTTTTTCCTTACGTCTGCGTGCGGTAACTCGGCCGAACATCTCAGAAATTCTTTTGTCACGTTGTCGTAATGTTTGCATCGTGTTACATTAGTCGTTACATAAACTTTTATATATGAAAATGTGTGCAATTTCATGTAGAATACAACAGAAAATAATTCATGGTTGTAGCTTTTATCACTTTTGAAATATTTTCACATAAATCACGATAACTGCCAAAATTTCAACCTTCAGTCGTCAACTTTAACTCGACAGAAATGGTCGAAAAACGCAATTGTAAGCTAAAACGCTTACATTCTAGTAATATTCAACCATTTACCTTTATTTTGCAATAAATTGGAAGTCTCTAGCACAATATTTCGATTTATGGTGAATTTTTGAAAAAAAAATTTTCCTTATGTCCGTGCGGCAACTCGGCCGAACATCTCAGAAATTATTTCGTCACGTCGTAATGTTTGCACTGTTTTATATTAGTCGTTACATAAACTTTTATATATGAAAATGTGTGCAATTTCATGTAGAATACAACAGAAAATAACTTATGGTTGTAGCTTTTATCAGTTTTGAAATATTTTCATATAAATTACGATAAATAGAAAAAATTCGACCTTCCGTCAACTTTAACTCGACCGAAATGGTCGAAAACTGCAATTGTAAGCTAAAACACTTACATTCTAGTAATATTCAATCAATTAGCTTCATTTTTCAACAAACGGGAAGTGTCTAGCACAATATTTCGATTTATGGTGAATTTTTGAAAAAAAATTTTTTTACGTCCATGAAAGTTATGGATTCATGCATCATTTTGTGATAATATTTTCTCTGTGTTGCTTTGATCGTTTTACAATTTGTTATATACCAAAATCATCGCAATTTAGTGTACAATACAAAGAAAAAAATAATCCGTTAGCTTTAACCGTTTTGCTCACAGCACGATATGTATAAAATTATATATGAAAATTTTTTTGTGCTGTCATATATTTCAATATTTATGTATGATAATGATATTTTTTTTCATTTCTGATGGTTGCATACTAAACTTCAGGCAATGACAAAACAAAAGGAGCCAAAAATGAACTCTTAATCTTAAAAACTAAGCGTGCTGTGATTTTTTTAAAAAAACTTTTTTCCGCTTCGGCGCTAACTCCCGAACGCCGCCGGCATACGGGAGACGTTTTTGTAAATAGAAGCTCGGCGTTTAAGGATTAAGGGCATCTGGATCCTGACTGTTGCAAATTGGTGTGACTTGGATTCATTGCTTGGAGTAAAGGCAGTATCATACTGGATGGACCCTCTGAGATTCTGGAAACATCATTTGTAGTTACACAAATGCTTAGATTTTGATAAATGTAAATTACTCATCTGTAAGAAAAACTGTGGTTGACTTCGATGTGTAAATTTGGTTTTATTTTGTTTTTTCCCTATTTTTTGATTCAGCGAACTTGTCAAGTACTTACAAATTTTTGGATTTGAAATCACATCATAACTAGCATTATACCATGAGAAATAGATTTACTATGATAGAAGAAATGAAAATACATATTGCTGAGTCCATAATCAGTCAGTGTGGTTTATGACCTTGGAATCTCCAAGAGTTAATAAGGTTTTAAAAAAAATGTGTGTTGTATTTTAAAACCATCATTATTATGCCTATTAATTAGAGGTTTTTTCTCAGTATATAGTACATATTTTTTGCTCCTGTATAGTGTACAAAATGCAGTTTTATCTCAAGACCTAAAAGGTTTGATATATACAGTCAAACTTCGGTTCTCGTATGCCCTAGTTTTCATACAATTCGGTTTTCATCGATTTTTTTCGTCAAAATTTTGTCCCAGTTTTTGTACATCCGCTTGGTTATCGTACAGTTGAAAATGCTCCGTCCCAAGCTCATCTGCCTGACTGTGTGATTCACAAAGTATCCCAAGCATTTGTGACCCAGCCTAAATTTGTTTTTCATTGAGGGAGCATCACCCTGCCCGTTCATCTGAAACATTTCACAATATTCCATCGTTTTTTGTGCTTTTTGATTGAGTGTGACTGCTCAATAAGCCACCATGGAGCCAAAGAAAGTTCCAAGTGCCAGTCCTTCAGTAAAGAAGACAAAGAACATGATTAAATTCAAGAAAGAACTCTTAGCAAAGTGCAAAAGTGGCATACGTGTGGCTGATGTGGAAGAGTTGTTGGACGACTACTACAGAGGGAAAAGCTAACCACTGAAGAGCTGCAAGATCTTCAACTGGAACAGCAACAGATGGCAGATGATGAATCAGAGGAGGAGGAGGAGGAAGAGAAAAGGGATAATGTGCCTTCTTCAGTGATTGAGGACGTGTGTGCAAAATGGAGTGATTTGCAAAGTTTTCTGGAGAAATATCACCCTAAAAAAGCTGTTGCAAGCTATATCTGCAACATGTTCAATGAAAATGCCTTGTTCCATTTTAGGCAAATTGTTTTTTTGTGACACAGGTCCAGTGACTTTCAAGCTGGTGCTAGTGCCAGTAAAAAACAAAGAAGGGGAAATAACCCCAGATAGGGCCTTGATATCTGAAGTCCATATGGAGGTAAAAGTGATGTTAAATGTTCATTTATCCATTTCGTTAGTCATTTATATTTATTTCTCATTGTTTTCTGTATGTAAAACTATATTTATTCTCTATGAAATGTATTTTTTCTAATATTTTTGGGTCAAAGTCTCGTCTGCAGTTGCTCCAAGACAGGAATTGCTTTCTTGAGTTATGCTGCGACCTGGTGGTCATGGTGAATCTCGAGAAGTCCGATCTCCTACCCAAGCAGAGGATAAAGTACCTGGGCATGCTGATAGATGCAGCAGTAGCAAGAGTCTTCCCCTCAGACTCTCATAATAGCAGGTTCAGGAAGGCAGTGCAGATGTTCCTGTCCTGGCAGGAACAACCAGCTTGGCAGTGGTAGGTTGTTCTTGGTCACCTGTCATCCTTGGAGAAGCTGGTCCCTTGTGGGCAGCTTCACCTTCGTTCTCTCCAGTGGAGAATGAAGGAGTTCTGGTCTCCGGCATGGGACCTTCCATCTTTTCCCATCCCTCTCCGAGAGAGGGTAAAACAGGACTTAGCCTGGTGGCTGGATGACAGGAACCTTGTAATAGGGGTGTCTCTGCACACTCCCCCTCCCGAGATGCTTCTGTTCCCAGACGCTTCAACCAAGGGATGGGGTGCACACCTAGAGGAGTTGCTGATTTCAGGCGTGTGGAACTGAGACAACAAGCACCTTCACATCAATATCCTGGAACTCAAGGCAGCCTTCGTACCCTCCAAGAGTTTCAGGATCGAGTGATGGAACACTCAGTGGTGTTGATGAGCTATAACACCACACTAGTGGCATACGTCAGTAAGCAAGGAGGCCTAGTGTCTCTGACACTGCACCTGTTGATGATGCAAGTGCATGAGTGGGTGGTAGCACACTCAGTAGAGCTGTCAGCCAGGCACATTCCAGGCAAAAGGAATGTGATGGCAGACAAGCTCAGTCGCCAGGGTCAGATGATAGGGACAGAGTGGTCCCTTCACCTGGGCATCGTGGAAAGGCTATTTGATCTTGGTGGCACCCATCGATCGATCTGTTTGCTACCCGACACAACAGAAGGCTCCAGGTGTTTTGTTTGATTGTTCCTGACCCATGGGCTGCAGCAGAAGATGCCTTCCAACACCCATGAGACAACCTGGATGCCTATGCCTTCCCACCCTTCTGTCTGCTTCACCTGGTGATCAACATGATGATGACCACCAGGAATCTCAAAATGACCCTGGTAGCTCCCAAATGGCCACATGCTCATTGGTATCCAGACCTGCTAGCTCTACTCGTCGAGACACTGAGAGAGATTCCCCCCTGGTGCAACCTACTATGTCAGCTGCACATAGAATGGTTCCATCAGTCCATGGAGGCGCTTGCGCTTTGTGGCTGGAGACTATCCAGTATCTCTTGCGAGTGAGAGGCTTTTCTTGCCACACGGCAACAGAGATGTCTGGATATCTGTGACAGCCCTCTGCCGCAGTCTGCCAGGGGAAATGGGCCATCTTCTGTGGTTGATGTGGACAAGATCTCTCCAGTCAGAGCTGCTATCCAGCAGGTAGTGGATTTCCTCGTCTTCCTTCACCGAGAGAAGCTCCTCTTCGTCTCAGCTGTTAAGGGCTATAGGGCTGCCCTGGGCCTAGTCCTACGCCTAAGGGGTGTGGATATCTCCTCGTTGGAGATTTCTTTGCTGATGAAGAGCTTCAAAAGGTCTTTCCCACCCAGGGAACTCAGGCCCCCTGCGTGGGATATGACTCTCATACTTGGGAGCCTTACTCGTGCTGTATGAGCCCTTACAAGAGTCGTCAGACATGGATCTGACCCTCAAGACCATTTTCTTGCTTGCCCTGCCACTGATGAAGAGAGTAGGCAAACTGTACAGACTTTCCTTCGGTGTGAAACACTTGAGGGGATAGGGGATTGGTTATCCTCAATTTCGTCCCAGATTTCGTGGCGAAGACGCAGAATCCATCTGTCCCTGATGCCACATTCGAGTCCTTTACGATCCCCTCCCTAGAGGACTTGTTAGAGTGCTGTGGTGCTATCTGAAGAGGATTTGCTATCTCTGGCCTGAGTGTCGACAACTCTTCATTAGCACTGGCTTAACCAAGAAAGATGTGTCCAGGAACAGTATCTCTTTCTGGCTTTGTGAGACAATCAAATGGGTGTACTCCGTGTCAGGTAAGGAGGACTCCAGTACGTTCCAGGCGAGAGCTCACGAAGTCGGGAGATTGGTCCATCTCTTGTGTTCAGGAAGAATCTGTCGGTTCCTCAGGTTCTGAAGGTGGGGGTGTGGTCATGTCAGACCACTTTCACATCCCTGGATACGTTTTCCTTGATTCCTGTGCTGGCTGCTCAACAAGTTGTGTAGCTTAGCTGGCTCCTCTTAAGAGGACAGGTATCATCTTGCCTAAGGTGTACAGTTGCAGGAGTGATAGTATGTGTGTGTGTGTGAGTGACTGGTCCTCCTCCCCTCCCTCTTTCCTTCAAACTTACCTTCCCCTGTGGGCAGAGGGTAGGTTATCGAGCCATCCTGAAACTGGAATGGGTGCCAATGCAGGTGAGTTATATATAATTGAGTATCCATTCTTTAATCTATTTAGATGTATAGAAGCAAACCCTTCCCTTTCTCTGGCAAGGGGAGAGAGGGACAGACAGTGTGAACCCATTGCTTATACTACACATGGCCTTATCATTGTCTCAGACACAAAGATTCAACCTAGCCTTTCTCTCGAATGATGCTGCTTGTTACCAGTCTATTTGAGAAAGTGCCTAGAAGTCTGACAATTGAGCACATAGTTCCTATGTTTCGTTCAGTATATCAGAGGCACGATCCTCTTCCTTGATCTCTCGACCAGGAAGAAGACCTAGATGTGGCGAACTACCAGTCAGTTCAGGGACTTACTCAGCTTCCTTCCACCAAGAAGTAAGTCTCCCTATATAAAGGCTGAAAGGTTTGTATATTGTGTAGAAACAAATGACAGGTTTTTAAAGTAATTTGTATTTTTAAGTATGTAACTTACCCAGTAGTTACATTGCTATTGTTTTCGAACCGAACGGCAGCTAGAATTCAAAATTTGCGCCAGTAAAACAAAAAAACAATATGGCAGCTAGGAGATACCCCCTCTGTCCACTGGTGGAGGAGTGAGGAACTACTTTAACACAAAAATTCAGTCGTTTCTGCCGGCTTATGCTGTTCACACTTGTTTGCAGCAGCTGCTAGAATTCAGGATTATTCTGTTATTGGAATTTGGTGATGTACTAGGTGTTTTGCCTTCAAGAATTAGTTAGGACAGGTAGTTACATCCTTTCCAGCTTGTGTTATTTTAGCTACCCTCTTTTCTTTGCAGTATGTCAGACTCGAGCTCGGGTAAGAACGGTTCAATTAGAGTTTGCAGCAAAGGGTGCAAAGGTAGGTTAACTAAAGAAATTTATGATGCACATACCGTTTGCACTACTTGTAGGGGTCAGTACTGTAACCCGGATTTAATGTGATGAATGTAGAGATTGGGATGAAGGGAAGTGGAAGATATATTCTACTAGGATGAAAAAATTAGATTCTGATAGGAGGCAGAAGCTGCAGTTAGGGCTTCCTCTAAGGAAGTAGATAATCAAGATCATGAACTTTCCATATGTCCCATTAACACCCCTCCTGTTAATCAACCTGTTCCTTCACCTGATCTCCTTTCACCCAAAACCGATGCCGTGACCAACCTCGAAGCCCGTATGAACGTGAAATTCTCGTTAATGCTCCAAGCTGTTGAGAAGTTGGGAGTCTCTATAAAATCGTTGGAGGATAAAGTGACGAATGTTAGTGTTTGTGAAGTGGAGGAGGTGGGTACTTGGCCCACTCGTGCTCCTAGGCAAAGGTCCCTGCTAGACTCCCCATCCCCCGGGAGGAAGCATACTGGAGGCCCAAAGGAGGAGAGTGGGGTCTGCTCCCAGGTAGTCCCCCCCTCAGGCGGATCTGATGTCGACTCCCAGACCGTTAGGGAGCGCCATTGGAAAGGTGTCTCCAAAGAAGAGTTTGCGCACCTGTCGAGTTGGGGAGAATCTTCGCCCAGATGCCGATGGTCTTCGTCGGGCAAGTCTCGCCCGCTTAAGAGGTCTCGCGGTGTCTCGCCTGAAGCGGTACCTAAGAAGCAAACGCTTATTCATGCATCTACTTCCCCTGGTTGTAGCTAGTAGGAGGCTCCGGAGGTTTTTTCGCCTTCACGAGACATTGAGAGAGCACAGGCACTGGGTCCAAGGCGCCAATTATCCTCTGATAACAAGAGTAAGAGGATTTGGCTTGATAGGAGCAGAGAGCTGGGTTGCGGAGACTCTGAGAAGGGGCTACCGTATTCCTTTTATGGTTCAGCCCCCCCTTTCAAGAGTGCCGATAGCTTTGACGGCTTACTTAGGCAATTCAAAGAAATACATGGCGCTTTCCGAGGAGGTGTCCGCCCTGTTAGACAAGAGAGTGGTAGAAGCAGAGGAAGATTAGAGCTGTCCAGGCTTCTACAATTGCCTGTTTTTAGTTCCAAAAGCTTCGGGGTGTTGGAGACCCGTATTGGATGTCAGTGCTTTAAACAAGTTCATAAAACAGACAAAATTCTGCATGGAGACCAACAACACGGTTCTATCATCCATCAGACAGGGAGATTGGATGGTAATGGTGGATATGCAGGATGCATATTTCCATGTCCTGATCCACCAAGAGTCTCGGAAGTACAGTACCTATGTTTTGTATTTGGGAACCAAGTTTTCCAGTTTCGGGCTCTCTGTTTCAGCCTTTCGACAGCACCTCAAGTTTTTACCAGGATTCTAACCCCATTTTGGAAATGGCTTCATCAACAGGGGATCAGGATATCACTTTATCTAGATGACTGGCTTCTGCGGTCGGGAACTCTAGCGAAGTGCACAGAGGATCTTCAAGTGACTGTAAGATTGGCAGAGGAGTTGGGTCTTCTAATCAACCATCAGAAGTCGTGCCTGACCCCTTCTCAGAAGACAGTATATTTGGGAATTCAGATAGCTGCAGTGAGTTTTCGGGCTTCTCCGTCAACTCAAAGAGTCGATTCTTGCCTTCAAAAAGTTTTGAAATTTCTTACTCTCAGAACTTGGTCTGCGAACGAATGGATGAGCCTTCTGGGGACGTTATCATCCCTAGAGATGTTCGTGGATCTGGGTCGCCTCCACATGAGACCATTACAATTTTATCTGAAAGCAAAGTGGCGGAGGAAGGAATTCCGGGACTCCTTCGTTTTCGAGATTTCCGAAGAAATCAAGAAGGATCTACTTTGATGGCTGTCAAGAGAAAGATTGACGGAAGGAAAGTCTCTAGCTCCGCTGAACCCCGACCTAACATTCTTTTCAGACGCGTCCGACCAGGGATGGGGTGCGGTTCTAGGGGACTTGGAGACGTTGGGAGTTTTGAGCAAAAGCCAACAGAAGTGGCATATCAACATGAAAGAATTGGTAGCTATCCATCTAGGGTTGACAAAATTTGCAGAACAGATCAGAGGGAAGGTGATAGTAGTCCATTCGGACAATGTAACAGCTCTCATATATTCGGAAACAAGGAGGCACTCACTTGTTCTCCCTTACGAGGCAACAAGGATTCTGCTATTGTGGCTGAAGCAAAATCAGACACAAGTATTGACAAGGTTTGTTCAAGGGAAACTAAATACAGTATAAGGGCATACTTGCTCATTTGCAAGAAGCAAGCGATCTCGACGGAGTGGACTTTGCACCCCATGGTATGTCAACAAATATGGAAGTGTTGGGGGACTCCGCTGGTGGACCTATTTGCCACAGCCAAGAACAACAGACTTCCAATTTATTGTTCTCCAGTTCCAGACCATCAGGCTTGGGCTACGGATGCCATGGTTCAGAATTGGGAGAATTTGGACGTGTACGCCTTCCCGCCATTCAAGATAGTCAGGGCAGTATTGAACAAACTCAAGACTTACAAGAACGTCAGAATGACTGATTGCCCCATTTTGGCCATCGAGGGAATGGTTCCCGGATCTGCTGGAACTTCTGAGAGATTATCCAAGACTTCTACCTCAAAGGAGGGATCTTATCAGGCAGCCTCACGTAAGAAAGTTCCACGAAGGTCTGTCAGGTCTAGCGCTAACTGCATTCAGACTAACAACTGTCTCCTCAGAGACAAGGGATTTTCTCAACAAGCTACAGAACCTATCGCAGAATGCAGAAGGAGATCTTCTTCGGACGTATACCAGGCCAAGTGGAATGTTTTTAAAGACTGGTGCAGGAGAAAGGGAGTCTCTTCTTTTAAGACATCTTGAGCGCAAGTGGCCAATTTCTTCTTGTATTTGAAGAAGATGAAACTATTATCTACCTCTACCATTAAAGGGTGCAGGGCTATGTTGGGCTCGGTGTTTTGACACTGTGGTCTAGGTTTGTCTGGCGACAAAGATTTGTCAGATTTAATTAAGTCTTTCAATAAGGAGAAGACAGAAGGACCAAGATTAATAGGCTGGAACTTGGACGTGGTTCTGAAGTGGCTTAGGAGTGCTAGATTAGTGCCTCTAAGGGAGGTGACGAGAAAGACGCTATGTTTAGTAGCCTTAGCTACAGTGAAGAGGATACGTGAAGTGCATGCCTTAAATAAAAAAAGTAGGTTTTGCAAAGGGTAATGCTATTTGCTCCTTTAATATGGGTTTTATGGCCAAGAATGAAACCCCATCCAGACCTTGGCTACGGTCATTCGAGATTTGTAATCTTACAGATCTAGTTGACGGAGAAGAGGAGAGACTCTTATGATGCCCCGTTAGAGCTCTCAAATCCTATAATCAAGCGACAAAGTCTATTAGAGGTAACTCGGACCATCTTTGGTGCTCTGTTAAGAATCCTTCTCGACCCCTCTCAAAAAACGTGTTGGCATTCTTTATTAGGAGTGTAATAGTGGAGGCTCATGACAATTTGGATGAGGCGGAGTGCAGTGTTTTGAAAGTTAAAACGCACGAAGTATGAGCGGTTGCGACCTCCCTGGCCTTCAGACGCAGTTTGTCTCTTCTATTATACAAGCGACCTTTTGGAGGAGTAGGCCAGTTTTCGCATCACATTATCTACGAGATATGGAGACCACATATGATAATTGCAGTACCCTAGGTCCTTTTGTTGTGGCTGGCACGGTATTGGGTGAAAGTAATAAGGAAGTGCATCCTTCCTTAGTGTCCCCTTCTCCTTGACGCAGGTTTTCGAGTTTGCTGGGGAGCCTGGGGATACATGGTGCTGTGCATTTAGGAGTACCTCTCAGTCATTAGTTCTTTTAAGGGGTTTAATTTTGTTGTAGGCTAGTGGTGATACCCATCGACTGGTTTTATATTTTTTGGTTGGTACTGTGCCCTAAGCAGGGGCATTTGTCTGGTCATCCTTCATGTCCCACAAACCCTTCTAGGTCACAAGGATAATTTACTTATTATAGACATCCCATGGCTCCCTCGCCACGTCTAGCAGTTAAGAAGAGCTCTATATTTAAAAGGCAGAATCAATATGGATTGCTCACTTAACAGGTAAGGAACTTACAACACTTCTTTTAGCAATGTAACTACTGGGTAAGTTACATACTTAAAAATTACATTTTTATAATAAAATAAAGTTTTAAGTATACTTACCCAGTAGTTACATGATCAAAGCTCTCCCTCCTCCCCTCTCATGAATGTAGGGCATAAACGACTGAATTTTTGTGTTAAAGTAGTTCCTCACTCCTCCACCAGTGGACAGAGGGGGTATCTCCTAGCTGCTGTATTGTTTTTTTTGTTTTGCTGGCGCAAATTTTGAATTCTAGCTGCTGTTCGGTTCAAAAACAATAGCAATGTAACTACTGGGTAAGTATACTTAAAACTTTATTTTATTATGAAAATGTCATTTTTCATAACTATACGAACCTGAGGTCATTATAGTTTAATGCCCACCTCATGCCACCCTCAAACTGACACCAAACTTATACCTGGGCCGAAGGTGAAGTGACGCTCTACTGACTAGGCGGGTGAGATTTCTCCACCTGGTCGTATGTTAGTCAACTACCATACCACCTTTTTAAAAGTTAAACGGCCAGTTCCAGCTGCGCTGAAGGTAATCCCTATATAAAGACTTAGGGTTTGCATAGTTAGGAAAAATACAAATTACTTTAAAAATTTGTCATTTTTGTATACTACAGGATTTAGATAGCAGGACTGTCAGGATATGTATTTCATTGGGTATAATTGTCATTGAGTTTTTTTCCAGAGCTTGAAGATTCAGTCTGAAGGGGCAAAATTAGTTCATCTAGTCAGAGAACTGGCCAGAACCACAGAAGAAATGGGTCTTTCTATGCCACATCTTGATAAACCAGCTGATGGTGTATTCCTGGACCACCTTGGTAATGTATACATTATTTCTATTTTTCCTTGAAATTTACAATACTGCACAAATCCTGGTGGGTAGCTCTTCTTGAAAAACTTTTGGGAAAGGTGTGCTGTGAAAATTATCAAATGATCCCCTATCATTATTTACAATTTTAGTCCATTTGTAATTTGTCTCTTGTAGTGGGACATACACATTATGTATCAAGTTTTATCTTTTTTTCACAACTTGTTGGTTGATATATCTTGATTTAAGAATTTATACATTTTGAAAGAGAGTCAATGCAATGTATTACTTTGTGTTACTGATATTTTGTTTTTGTGAGAATAAAAACCTTTTATATTAATATACCTTCAGGACAGTATAGTTTGGTCAGTGTTAATGCTTGGTAACAAGATAGTTAACTAATGGTAGAAAGGTAAGGGTGTAAGGGTACCACTCACTCACCATACCATACTGACAGCTCTCACTTTTTCATTACCCTTGGTAGAGGAAAGATGTCTCCTTACTGATAGATGTATCTTTCACTATAATTGTTAAAGCTTTATAACTTGACTTGCGCTTTTGATTTCTGTTTGACTCTTATAACTCTAGTTTTAACTGTGGTAAGAAAGATGAGTGCAGGTTCTTCCTGTGGGGAAAAGTGAACCTAGTTTTCCTGGGGAAGGTTGAACAGTGGAACTGCCCTAGGTGTGAAAGTGTGCATGCATGCTTCATGTTACCCTTGAATCATGATCCTGGCACTTATTTTGTTCTGTTTTGCATTGGTCCTTCACCTCTTTCATTGTAAGGGAAACCAAACAGAACACTCAACACAGAGGTGAAGGACCAAAAAAAGAAAATCAAGAAAACTTGTGCTGTCGTAACTCCCATCCCTGATAAGATTCCTGCCTCAACTCTGTCTTTCATATTTAAAGAGTCAGGAGAGGTCCTTGGTGGAAAAATGTTGAAGTTTAAGGGCATTTTATCTTCTTTTTCCCCTTATCTTCATTTCTCCTGTTTCTAGATCATAGAAAACATAAGAAGACCCAGTAGGCTGCCCACCACAAGGAGGGCTACTTGGGCTTTGGTGTCTTCATTTTTCCATGAAGAGGCCTTGACTCTTGCATCCATTCATAGGAGTAGGTAATTTTGGGCAGAACAAATGACCAGTTCATGAACTTCTTCGTGGCAGCCAGTCTCTACATTATGTGCTTGCATACAGCTGGTTGCCTTGTCAGTCTTCCAGGGAAAGTGGGACCTGCCCAGATTCTCCCTTCGTATTCTTTGGAAGTATTCTACACTTCTAAACGTCCCAGTTCTTTGGAACTTGCTTTGTGACATCCAAGGGCATGCTCGTGACTGGCCAACTGAATCTTGCACTGGTGCTGTCTTGTACATTACCACCACACCACTGTGCCAAATGGCAACCATTGCTTACATGACTTTTCCAGTGCTTGGTTCCATTCTAGACTGTTTCAGGATGGGTGCCATCCAGTATGGATATGTCTCTCCTGGACAAAACACCAATTCTAGTAAGTCTGGTTTTGCTGCTTAACTCACAAGGTGCTGCGCGTTGCTATAATCGACACTGTATGTTGCACTAGGATGACAATGATATTATCAACGCTTTATTTTCAAATATCGCAGTAAATTTATTCCCTCCCCTTAGCTCTGTTTGAATGATGTCAGCAGTCTCACCAGCCATTCAGCTCACCCTTGAACATAAAAGATGCCAGATTTCTCTTAATCATAGGTATAAAAATAGCAATTGTAAACCTTCCGTCAGCCCAGGGGGCAGGACCAGGGAGGCTTTTGTATCCTGAATTTGAGCAATGGTCAAAGAGTTTTATAAATCTTTATTTATTTTATAAACTTTGGAGGTAATGGCCTTTGATGATGATGCTTATTTATTTTCATCAAATAGTGATATCAAGATAGATAATTACAGCGACAGTGACGATAATAACATTGGCTTTAAAGTTAGTCTGCAGATGACAGTTAACATACGTACACATATGCACCCATTCAACCAATTACAGGTTGACCATCACTAATCCGGCAATCAGTAGTCCGGAACAATCAGTAATCCGGCACAAATTTCGGCTAGAGTAATTTCCAGTGTTTCCGCACTAATTTTCAAATTTCCAGGGTCGCTGCGCTAACTCGCTCGCCGGCCACTTCGATTTGGTGGCGCAGTGTGCTGCATCAACAAACTGGTAGCCTAGCCTTCATTATACTGAACTCTGTTCACATATTAACAGTATTATACAAACATCAACATAACAAATGTGCATCTTTTTCATGGATCTTTTAAAAAGTTATGCTTTACTACATTGTTTCCAATTGTATTATAAATTGCGATCAATGTTTTGTTTTGGGAATCGGTATCGCAGTGTTTATTTCGCCGCATTTTACATTGTTTCCAATTGTATTATAAATTGCGATCAATGTTTTGTTTTGGGAATCGGTATCGCGGTGTTTATTTCGCCGCGTTTAACTAAGTTCAAAGCGCTTTTCTTGCTTCTAGTTAGCGTAAATGAAAATGGATACTTTATTTATTTGGGACATGGATATTTTTCGTTATACGAAGTGTTTTAAGTCGAAATATAACGTAAATACGTTTCGTTGTGAAATTAATTTAGCTATTTTTTCGTTAACCCTCTAACGCCGAGCCTATATTTACAAAAGTGTCTTGTCGTATGCCGGCGGCGTTCGGGAGTTAGCACCGAAGCGGAGAAAAAGTTTTTTTCAAAAAATCACAGCACGCTTAGTTTTTAAGATTAAGAGTTCATTTTTGGCTCCTTTTTTTGTCATTGCCTGAAGTTTAGTAAGCAACCATCAGAAATGAAAAAAATATCATTATCATATATAAATATTGAAATATATGACAGCGCAAAAAAAAATTTCATATATAATTGTATACAAATCACGCTGTGAGCAAAACGGTTCAAGCTAACAAGTAATTTTTTTTTCTTTGTATTGTACACTAAATTGCAATGATTATGGTATATAATAAATTGTAAAACGATCAAAGCAACACAGAGAAAATATTATCACAAAATGATGAATGAATTAAAACGCTGCGGACGTAAAAAAAGTTTTTTTCAAAAATTCACCATAAATCGAAATATTGTGCTAGAGACTTCCCGTTTGTTGCAAAATGAAGGTAATTGATTGAATATTACTAGAGTGTAAATGTTTTAGCTTACAATTGCAGTTTTCGACCATTTCAGTCGAGTTAAAGTTGACCGAAAGTAGAATTTTTTCTATTTATCGTGATTTATATGAAAGTATTTCAAAACTGATAAAAGGTACAACCATGAGTTATTTTTTGTTGTATTCTACATGAAATTGCACACATTTTCATATATAAAACTTTATGTAACGACTAATATAAACCGGTGCAAACATTACGACAAAGTGATGAAAGAATTTCTGAGATGTTCGGCAGAGTTACCGCGCGAATGTAAGGAAAAAGTTTTTTTAAAAAATTCACCATAAATCGAAATATTGTGCTAGAGACTTCCAGTTTGTTGCAAAATGAAGGTACATGATTGAATATTACTAGAATGTAAGAGTTTTAGCTTGCAATTGCATTTTTCGATCATTTCGGTCGAGTTAAAGTTGACTGAAGGTTGAAATTTTGGCACTTATCATGATTTATATGAAAATTTTTCAAAACTGATAAAAGATACAACCATGAGTTATTTTCTGTTGTATTCTACATGAAATTGTGCACATTTTCATATATAAAACTTTATGTAACGACTAATATAAAACGGTGCAAACATTACGACAAAGTGACGAAAGAATTTCCGAGATGTTCGGCAAAGTTACCACGCACGGACATAAGGAAAAAGTTTTTTTTTCAAAAATTCACCATAAATCGAAATATTGTGCTAGAGACTTCAGGTTTGTTGCAAAATGAATGTACTTGATTGAATATTACTAGAATGTAAGATTTTTAGCTTACAATTGCGTTTTTCGATCATTTCAGTCGAGTTAAAGTTGACCGAAGGTTGAAATTTTGGCACTTACGTTGATTTATATGGAAATATTTCAAAACTGATAAAAGCTACAACCATGATTTATTTTCTGTTGTATCCTACTTGAAATTGCACACATTTTCACATATAAAATTTTATGTAACGACTAATACAAACCGGTGCAAACATTACGACAAGGTGACGAAAGAATTTCCGAGACGTTCGGCAGAGTTACAGTGCGCAGACGTCAGGAAAGTTTTTTCAAAAATTCACCATAAATCGAAATATTGTGCTAGAGACTTCCAATTTATTGCAAAATGAAGGTACGTGACTGAATATTACTAGAATGTAAGAGTTTTAGCTTACAATCGCGTTTTTCGACCATTTCGGTCGAGTTAAAGTTGACCAAAGGTTGAAATTTTGGCACTTATCGTGATTTATATGGAAATATTTCAAAACTGATAGAAGCTACAACCATGAGTTATTTTCTGTTGTATTCTGCATGAAATTGCGCACATTTCCATATATAAAACTTTATGTAACGACTAATATAAACCGGTGCAAACATTACGACAAAATGACCAAAGAATTTCTGAAATTTTCTGCAGAGTTACCGCGCGGACGTAAGGAAAATTTTTTTTTCAAAAATTCACCATAAATCGAAATATTGTGCTAGAGACTTCCAATTTGTTGCAAAATGAAGGTAAATGATTGAATATTACTAGAATGTAAGAGTTTTAGCTTACAATTGCATTTTTCGACCATTTCGGTCAAGTCAAATTTGACCGAAGGTTGAAATTTTTTGTAGTCGACGTACGGTACGTCCACTCGCACCCAATAGACAATTTTAGTCGACGTATGATACATCCAGTCAGCGTTTAAGGGTTAATATATGACGTTCGCGGGAATCACGGGTGGCCGTTTTGGGGGCATGTTTGTTTTGTGTAAAAAAAAATCAAGATTCTGTTTGCTATTTTCTCTTGATTTCATCATAATACGAGCTTTACGTATTTATCTTTTATCTGCGTGAAAACAGTAGTAATTTGTATTCTTTCATGCCCAGTAGTTTTGATTAAAATACATTCTCTCCAGTTTTATTTACGGTCAAGTTTCATCCATGTTGCCGATGCATGATAATTTACAGTCATTAGCAGCTTGAACATTGTTTTCTCAGCTTCAGCTACAACTTACAGCTTTAAGTTACTGTAGCAGTATATTTCCCTGCCGATCTTTTCTCCAGAGCGAATAAGGGTATAGTGTAAAAAATATATCAGTCCTATTGTACAGTACTTAACGTCATTTGTAACATAACTACGGTAATTTTGTATTACCGTACGATAGTTGAAATACAAGCAAAACAGTTGTTATCCAATACGATTACTAGCAAAACAACAGTTTCCCGTTCGGTTGCTTATGGCTGTACGCATTTTTGCAAGAGTATAACGTTACTAACAATACTTTTATCATTCTCTATTACTTTTTTAACTAGCAGATGGAATAAAGAGATGGAGGAAAAGAAGTTTTTCTATTGTAAGTTGGTCTCTCTCGCTGCCTGATTGTACCTGCTGCCTGCACCTGCGCGAATTCTAAAAATATTTCTTAAATATTTTTGTACCGGTATTAATTGCTAACCCCATCGTAATTGTAAACTTGAAATATATATTTGATAATTGTCTTTTCTTTATTAACTAACTTGTACTGATTTATGGGATATTTTAATTCTAAGATGATGTGCTTAGCTACTGGGTTTCGTGTATCCTAGCCTAATAGATGGCTAATCCGGCACCCTCCAGGTCCCAGTGATGCCGGATTAGTGATGGTCAACCTGTAATAACTGTTGTATATTTTTTGTACTTCTATAGGTGTTTCTTGAATAGCTAAGGGGTACTATTGTCAGTTATAGGTGTTTCGTGAATAGCTAAGGAGTAATATTGTCATGAAAAAATTTGAAATTGTCTCAGAAAATACTGCATGAAGCATTCCAAAACTAAAAAGTGGTTTTTGAAATGTTTTCTTTCCAAAAAATATTCTTTTTAAATATCAGTTTCTAAAACTATCTTATATTTTATTTTTGATTATTAATCTGTGGCACAAGGCAATTACTACCATGTATAACATTAGGTGATAAGTTGAAAAATGAGCAAGAAAATATTGGTTCCATTTCTGAAGTTGCAAATGCATAATATTGCCGTTATCCTTAGGTGGCATCCCCCTAGCATATCTACCTTGGGTTAAGAAAAAAAGGTTGACTGTACCCAATCTATTCTTATGTCTTCCAGTTGTGGATTATTGCCAGTTCTGCTTCACAGGACATTTGCACCATAATCAACAAGGCAGTCCCTGGCCAGTCTGACTTATCTTTTCCTTCCACTTTAGTTTAAGGTCCTTCTTGGCTTGCTGAGGATCTTTAGGGCATGAAGGTCCCTTGCCTTAGGAACCTCATCAGCAAGAGTTGGAGGGTCATTTCAGTGAGGTTATTGGACTCATCCTAGCAGGTATCTGGTCTTGTAGATAGAGTGAACCTTATGATTTACTCTGATGCCATACTATCATTCCATCTTCCTTGGTCTTCACTTCATACATTTGTCATTTGTACCTTTCATACTGTCCTTTTGTCATCACCTGTTGTCATACACAAGGTTTGTATATGACATGGGTTTGTGGGACCATCCATTTAATATATAAGATTCCTTCCTTTTATTTGTGTATTAGGCTGTACATAGGAAATGTACATATATTACTACTTTGTATATTTACAAGTTGCAATGTCCTGCACGTATATTGGGACTAGTCAGAAACTTTGTTTATTTTGCAATAGTGTTTGAGCTGAATAAAGCTTGGGTAGTAGCAGACGAGCCTTTTATTGTTGCAATAGTTCTCTTATCTCCAGACTGGAGAACCCCTTGCCTCCAGCCTTTCCTTCAAGCTACTTCCCTCTTTTCTTAGAGATACTTTGAGCTTAAGAGATTGCCAGAGCAGGAGCCATGGTGTTGGTCATCATATCTTACTTCGAAGCATCATCCTTGTTAGGTCTGTGGCTCAGCATGAGATGGCAAACTTTACCTTTTCTGCAATCTCACCTGAAGGAGACAATATGAAATTCAGGAGGTTGTTAATGCAGAGAGAAATTCACACCATTCCATTAACATGTAGATGAACCTTTACTTGAGGAGATGCATTACAGCTTATGGTCTTTTTTTAGGATATGTCTCAGCTGAGAGTAATCTCTCTTAAGAATGGGGGTGCTGTGTTCCTTCCTGCTCTTTCTAAAGGGCAAGGTTAAAATAAAATAATACTGGAGAAAAGTTGTACTGAGGCTAACAACACCTTGAGCCATTGTGCAGTATCGATCAAGAACCCTTTCAGGGTCTTTTATTGGGAAGCATTAGGACCTGTGACATTGGGATCACAAAAGGGACAGTCCTCCAAGTCCCTAACAGGATCTGTAGAGTCTTCTTTCTTTTGAAAGGGTCAGGAGTCTTCTGCCCTCAACTGATTTTTTGGGGTTAGGACCAAAAGCCAGGTAAGGGGAAGAAGATGGTATGGGAACACTGGGTCTAGCATCCCTTCTTTCCTGCTGTTGTAAGTAAGAGGAGGCCTGTCATGTCATTAAGCAGTGTGATAGGAACAGGGTAATCTTTGTCCTTAAAAATGACTTTCCTTATGTAAGACTACTCCTGAGAATTGGAGCTGAGGACAATGCTGGGAAAGGTGCATTTGAAGTTGTCAGCAGCTGTTCTCCAGTCTCTACATTTGGCTCTTCCTCTTGGAGGAGTTGACAGGAGACTAGAGACTGGTAATGGCTGTCTTTTCTCTGAATGAATTTTTCCTTCTGACTCTATTCAAGATGGACATCCCACAGTCCATGTTAGCATCCATCATTTACAGCAACTTCATGCTTACTGTGGGCATGACATGGAGATCCAGATGCCCATCCACCATAGTTCCTGAAAGAACCTCTGCTTTATATGTGATGGGACATTCTGCCAGTTCAAAACCTATGCTTCTGTCTGTTAGCTGCTCCACAGATGTTCATGTGCATGTTCATCTTAGTGTCTGCTTGGAACTATTTGCACAGGGTATATTTTCTGCATTATCTTGACATGGTTGATATTTTGTCCATGTAGGTGCAGATGTTCCTGGATCAGGACCATCTCCTCTCACTTTGTCACGATCTGGAGATTGTGATAAACTGGGAGAACTTGGACCTTCAACCAATGCAGTAGGGAAGTTCAGGAAGGTGCTAGCACAAATTTGGTTTGGGATGGAACCTCACAGTTTATGTTAATATTGATCAGAGAGGGCAGCTGCATGGTTTCTGTGAACCTGAATGATGTGCATTTACAGCTACCTGTCTCAAAATAGCTCCACTTCGTTAGTGCCAAGACGGTCTATCAGTTCAAAGCCTACAGGGACACAAACCGTCACATTTCATACCATGAGTACTTTAGTGTGCAAGTATTGGACTGGCCTATGTAGCCCACTAACTAATGAGGGAGATACCCTTCAGTTTCTTTTGGAACAGATGACTGGTTCTCTTCCAGAGGTGAAAAGATTGGTAAGACTGTCTCAACCAAGGTGAACTTATTGATCTGTAGGTTGTCTAGTTCCCTTGCAGCCAGCAGAACTAGAAATCTACTCCACCCCCCTCCTTTGGCAAGGCAGTGGAAGCATTACCTGCTTAGTAAATTGTTCTTGTTTCTATGGTTTTCTTTGGGTTTTATTGATTTACTGCCTGTTTACATATTACAATGCTACTGTATATTGTTCCTCCTATGGATTCATTGGGTTTGATTGGCTTAGTGTATGTGTGTATAGGGCAAGCTTTGTAAACTGCAAGGTTAAGATTATGTTTAGGCTCAGTTAGTTTGTATCTATGAAGCATTACTGCATGTAAACCATAAATTAAGCAAATAGAATACCTATCCTGCAACCCCATGAATTATTTTTGCATTTGGTTCTAAAGGAGGGAATTTACACCAGCTAACCACAATGCCAGTTTTTTTTTATTTTGCTACTCTTCAGTAAAGGCCTCATTTCCAAGTAACCTCAACAAGAATGGCTCATTTTAAAGATATGTTTTGTATACTTTGAATTAGTAATATTGGTTTAAGTTTGGATACTTTGAATTAGTAATATTGGTTTAATAATTTCAAGTAAATGACTGCAGGCATGGATGTTACACTTCAGAAGTGGAATCCAGCTCTGGAAAATGAAGTGATACCATGGGACTTTATCAGTCGTGCAGCATTTCGTTTAGGTGATTCAAATCCAAGACACAGACCAACATCTGGCACAGATGAAGGCTTAGAAGATGTTGTAAGAGATATCATGGAGAACATAAACAGGTATGATGTTTAGCACTGTGTAATATTATTTTTTTTAGTTTGACAGGTTTGCATAATAGCATTGAATAAAGTATATTGGTGATGCAATTACAAAGTGGCACCTCAACTGAACATCAGTGTTGTCTTTTCTCCAAATTAAGTAATGAAGATTTACATATAGTGTGCTATGCCCTGGAGCCAACTTCATAGTTTATAGTGTAGAGCAATTCCATGAAAAGTAGTTAATAGCCTATCCTAACTGGTGTTTCATAATTATTCAGTTTAAAATTCTAATTTACAGTGATACCTCAAGTTAATGGACAGCTGGGAGTTTGCCTCACCCTGAATAATGAAAACCAATAAGTAAGGAAGATTGGAAAATAGCCAATACAATACAGTATCCTAGAACAATACAGTACTGTGGAACCAACTTCTTTAGCTTATAGTGAACAGCATTTCCATAAAGTGTAATTGGTAATTAATAGCCGATTCTAACCAGTATATTGTAATTATCCTTTGACCTAAAATATAAATATACCTATTCAATTTCAGAGGTATATCTGCCAAATGAATTTTTGTAAACATACATGCAACACAACACTGTAAAGTTTAGTCTAACAAAATCATAGCTGATTGATTGCAGTGGTTTTACTTATTTGTACTTACTAGATAAGTAAAATACACAAAACTCACACAGTAAAATAAAAAAAATACTATAATACTTCTTGTGACTGTTTTAACATAAAAATTACAAAATATCTTGCACTTATTGTACCCTACTTCCTTCTCTCTCTCTCTCTCTCTCTCTCTCTCTCTCTCTCTCTCTCTCTCTCTCTCTGGTACTGTATTTTTATTGACATTTATTTAATGCAGTAAAGTATTGTACTTAATAATAATTAATAATGTTACAGACATATATTTTTATAAAGAATAACCCAGAGAGAGAGAGAGAGAAGAGAGAGAGAGAGAGAGAGAGAGAGAGAGAGAGAGAGAGAGAGAGAAGCAAGCAAGCAAACACAGTTTTTGGTTTTTTACCTCAGTGCGATGCGTGTGTGGACGTATAGACACTCATATTTGTACAGACTGAGAAATATATATAAATAAGTAATATGATATTCCAATATCAATGCAATATTGTACTGCAGTGAATAAAGTCAATGAAAATGCTGTACCACACAGAGAGAGAGAGAGAGAGAGAGAGTTTCATGTGATACTTGTGATTATAGACAGGTAATAAGGCCTTTGTGGGGCTGTTGTGACTTAGGACATTCCAATTTAATCAGATTCACCAAATTCCAATGGTTTGTAATGGACTAAACACCTATGTTATAAACTGATGGGGTGTGGAGATGGTAGGCTGAGACAGTTGCACTTTTTTTTTTTTTACTAAAAACAGAATATCAAGTGTATGGTCACACAATGAAACAAAGAGGCATGGTGCAGTCGCTTAAAAAATTGATGTAAGGCATTGATCTTACATATTCAGTTAACCCTTAAGGGACGGATTGAGCCTCAGTGTGAAGTAAAACAGGCTTTGGGAGGTGAACGGATTGAGCTTCAGTGTGAAGCAGAATTCCGCACCACTGTTATGGTAATAATGATTCGAAACAAAGGTGCCAATACTTCTATATGCTATATATTCACTAATGGCAACTTTTATACAGACGTGAGAGTTAGGCCAGTATCAGTAATGCTTGTGACTTCAAGGGGGAAAGTACTGCATCTCTCTTTCTCACATGAGTTTTTGTAAATTTGCTTGTAAATATATGAAGGGGTTGCCGTTGTTTTTTGTTTTTGTCTTTTACGTACAATAGTATGTCGGTTGTAAATGTAATTTTACAAAGAAAATTGCAAAGAAATATTAGAAACAGCATGTAAAAGTAAAAAAAAAGTTACTGAATCTTCCTTCTCCTAAATTTACGTGAATATTTTACAACAAATATGCAAAAAATTTGTTACTGCTTTTATTTCTTATCTGTTTTGGTATTGTGTGAGCAGTAATAATTTTACAAAATACAATAAATTTATTTATTAGAAAAACATATATAAGTTGGCAGAATTTACGATTGTCTTGTAAATGAGGCCCCACAAGGGGTTTTCAATAGTCATTTTCAACTTCTCGTGGAAGGTAGGGAAAATTTTTTAGAATTTTTTTATTTATACAGTGTGAATGTACATGTCATTCTCTTTCCACTGATGTGATTTTTTTTTTATTTTGCAGACCTCAAAGTTTCCCCGGTCTGGGGTGCTGCACATTGATAAATTATGCCGTCCTTTATTATGGGTTAAGAGTGCTTTCTTGTTCTGTAGTACACTCTTATACCATTATACAATACAACAAAATCACTTTTGAAAAAAATCTTGTCAGAACTGTTTTAATATGATTAACAGTGATTTCCAGTAGTATGATTGCCTATTCTGAAATGCAGGTGCAGTACTGATATGCAAGCAGTTGAACTTTATGTAGCCAAACATATCAGAATTTCAGACCACATGATTGTCAGATGAATGAAGAGTGACACTCACTTGAAAAAGATTACCTTTCAAGTGTAAATTTAATGACATACAGTACAGCTGGTACTTTTAACACACATGAAAAAATAGTCACACATACATTACTTGCAAAGCCAAACACAAAAGTAGAAAATATAGTTCTTTTGTTGGATCTGATGATACATCAAGTAAGTAATAAAATTCAATAAGTTGAGGTCTGCTCAGTTGAGGTATCATTGTATTATTAATTTACTCTTATCAAGTAGATGGCCTACGCCACTGAGTTAAAATACTTAACTCTTCTATGGATCGCTTAAATATTGGTATGGAGTGCACATATACAGTATAAGATTATGGCATCTGTGATGTTACTGAAATGAGGAAAAATTTAGATAATACTGTATTTGTCATGAAAAAGTATTTTACATTCCTAGCAGAAGTTTTAAGATGTAAAATGATATTTTATTCATGAACCTATTTTTTTATGTACAGGGTGTCTAAAGAACGTGGTCGGGTCATAGACTTTAAGGAAGTGTTGTATGGATATGTGAGATGGAATCCAACCTATGCTCTAGAATATATCTTGGATATGTTATTATTATATAAAAAGTATCGAGGGAAAAAGATGACTGTGTCTGTTACGGAGGCACGCTTATGTGCAGGTTAGTTTGATGTTTTTTTTTTCCATTTTACTGAAATTATTACCCCATAATAAAGTGTGAAGTTCTGTACAAAATTGTTTAGCTGTTGTAAATTAGTGGAGGTATGCAAACATACAGTAATGTAATGGAGTGAAATTGAAAAACAAACCCATTTACCCATTCCTTTATTTTAATAGTACAGTACAGTATAGTGTAGTACTGTAGTATAGAAATAGAATTTACAAATCTCTGTTAAATGCACTAGTGTCAAGTCTAATACTGAGTGAAAGGAATTATTATTGCATTCTTATAAATATAATCCCTCTTATTTTATATAAGCTTGGGTAGCCTAAAGGTATAGAAGTCATCGTGATGTTGTTTTGTGTTCAAGTTCCAGTGATGTTAACCCTTAAACGCCAACTGGACGTATCATACGTCAACTAAAATTGTCTGTTGGGTGCTGAGTGGATGTACCGTACGTCGACTAAAAAAAAATTTCAACCTTCGGTCAACTTTGACTCGACCGAAATGGTCGAAAAACGCAATTGTCAGCTAAAACTCATACTTTCTAGTAATATTCAATCATTTACCTTCATTTTGCAACAAATTGGAAGTCTTTAGCACGATATTTCGATTTATGGTAAATTTTTGAAAAAACTTTTTCCTTACGTCCGCGCCAGAAATTCTTTCGTCATGTTGTCGTAATGTTTGCATTGTTTTATATTAATCGTTACATAAAGTTTTATATATGGAAATGTGCGCAATTTCATGTAGAATACAACAGAAAATAACCCATGGTTGTAGCTTTTATCAGTTTTGAAATATTTTCATATAAACCACGATAACTGCCAAAATTTCAACCTTCGGTCAACTTTGACTCGACCGAAATGGTAAAAAACGCAATTGTAAGCTAAAACTCTTACATTCTAGTAATATTTAATCATTTAACTTCATTTTTGCAACAAACGGAAGTCTCTAGCACAATATTTCGATTTATGGTGAATTTTTGAAAAAACTTTTTCCTTACGTCCAGCGCAGAAATTCTTTTGTCACGTTGTCGTAATGTTTGCACCGTTTTATATTAGTCGTTACATAAAGTTTTATATATGGAAATGTGCGCAATTTCATGTAGAATACAAGAGAAAATAACTCATGGTTGTAGCTTTTATCAGTTTTGAAATATTTTCATATAAATCACGATAACTGCCAAAATTTCAACCTTCGGTCAACTTTAACTCGACCAAAATGGTCGAAAAACGCAATTGTAAGCTAAAACGCTTACATTCTAGTAATATTAAATCATGTACCTTCATTTTGCAACAAACTAGAAGTCTTTAGCACAATATTTCGATCTATGGTGAATTTCTGAAAAAAATTTTTCCTTACGTCTGCGCGCCATATAAACTTCGGCGAACATCTTAGAAATTCTTTAAACACGTTGTTGTAATGTTTGCACTGTTTTATATTAGTCGTTACATAAAGTTTTATATATGAAAATGTGTGCAATTTCATGTACAATACAACAGAAAATAACTCATGGTTGTAGCTTTTATCAGTTTTGAAATATTTTCATATAAATCACGATAAATAGAAAAAATTCTACTTTCTGTCAACTTTAACTCGACCGAAATGGTCAAAAACTCCAATTGTAAGCTAAAACACTTACAGTCTAGTAATATTCAATCAATTAGCTTCATTTTTCAACAAACGGGAAGTCTCTAGTACAATATTTCGATTTATGGTGAATTTTTGAAAAAAACATTTTTTACGTCCCACGCGTTACAATTCATGCATCATTTTGTGATAATATTTTCTCTGTGTTGCTTTGATCATTTTACAATTTGTTATATACCAAAATCATTGCAATTTAGTGTACAATACAAAGAAAAAAAAAAACCGTTAGCTTTAACCGTTTTGCTCACTCGCGATTTGTATAAAATTATATATGAAAATTTTTTTGTGCTGTCATCATATATTTCAATATTTATATATGATAATGATATTTTTTTCATTTCTGATGGTTGCATACTAAACTTCAGGCAATGACAAAAAAAAAGGAGCCAAAAATGAACTCTTAATCTTAAAAACTAAGCATGCTGTGATTTTTTGAAAAAGACTTTTTTTTCTGCTTCGCCGCTAACTCCCGAACGCCGCTGGCATACAGAAGACGTTTTTGTAAATAAAGGCTCGGTGTTTAAGGGTCAAAGAAGAATTCATTCTAATAAATGATGCAATGCAACTTTCCAGCACTGTCTTTTTAGGTGAAAGCTTGGTGGAGCTGAGAACGCCATGGAATCCATATAGTGATGAGACCAGCAAAGTTAGTGATCACTGTTGACATCTGTTCCTCTGTAGCTTGCAACATGCCTCAGTGTTCTTTTTCTTTCATGATGAATAACTATGTGGTTTATTTTGTTTCTGTGGCTAACATATGGGGATGTGAAAGTGTATTTATAGATGTCCTTTTGTTGGAAAAGATTATCACCAATTACAAACTTATTTGCAGCAAATTTAAAAAATTGCACCCCATTTTTGTTTGCAGTTTTTCAGGCCTTCTTTACCCACACCTTTCTATAACATTCTGCTGTTCTGCATAAAATTCATAATATTCATATTGCAATACACTCCCTGAACACCTGAATTAGCCCTTAATCCCACCAGCCCGAACAACTCTCAACTACCCATCCCACTATAGTGGGAATTTTAACAGCCAGCGTTACCAACGCTGCAGGTAAAATCTTGTCATTTGAGCTACCATAACAAACGGTTGGCAACGCTGACACAGGTGTGCGCCGACATGCCCCATTTTTGTCTATTGCGTTTTGTTCACGCTGCTGGAAGGTTGTTTCCTTCTGCAGTGCGAGGTTTTAATCCTATTACCCGACTTCTCTTTGTATTTTGGACTTGTGGTGAAGACCTGGATTGGAGATAACGGTTTTTCTCCTGGATTTTCTGGATATCTTCGACGTGGAACGTCTTTTGGATTTGGACTTGCTGGTTCCCGGTCCCGATTGTGAGTCACGGACTTTTCACCTTCTCTACCGTGCCATCGGCTTCGACGTCGGCCTCGACTGCCTACGACGACGGACTCTGGTGCTCATCGCTTCTTCTTCCTGCAAAGACGGATGAGTACCTTGAGACACAATAGACATTCCGTCAGGTATGTAGGAAGGTTAATTGCGATGTCCAGACTCATTGCGATGAATGTTCCCATTGGAAGGCACAAGAGAGGGATGATTACATTCGTCATTGCAAGTCTTTGGGCTAGTAACGGCGGCAGACGTCGGTCAGATTCTCGTTGCCTCAAGTGTCTCAGACTTCTGCTACAGATCAGTTGATGGATTCAGCGAGTTCAGTGGTAGTCAAACAGATAGAGGATAGGATTGCAGTTAGTAAGGAAAATTCAATAGCTAGTCTTCTTCAACATTTCTCAGATAGGGATAATAGTAGTATTAGGATGTCTAATTCTTCTTCCTTTTCAGCTCCCCTGCCTGTTCCAGAACCAGCCCTAACGGGTGCTGAGGGTAATGGCAGAACCGCAAGCCTCCGAGTGGGTAGGTCTGCTGGCCCCCTCGGCGTGGAGCAGGCAGTGAAGGATTTCCCCCCCCCACCAACCCCCTTGTAATATTGATAAATTTAATATTGATAATGTTAGGATCAAGATCTAGGTGTGATAAAGAGGATAGGTTTAGGTTTGGTAGTGAGGAGAAGGTTTTAACGGTGCAGTGTCGTTCTCCTGAACGGGTTCTGGTTTCGGGTTCGAGTGATTTTTGTGCTCTGACAAGAGTTTCTCCATTTCTTCTTTCGATCTGGCTCAGTCTCAAGTCAATGTTTCAGTTACGGTGGGGCAGAATCCTTCTGCTTTAAACTTCTAACTCACTTCCTACTGTTTTCTAAATCTCCTACTGTAGTTTCCCCCTTCCCTGTATTTTTCTACTCCTCCATCTAGTAAGGCGGATTTTGCTGCGTCCTTTCGGCTTCTAAAGTAATTTGTGAGACCTGCAATTGGCTGTGGCGGGTTATAAGACGGATGGCGGGGTTTTTCGACAGGTATAGACCTTTGGCGAGAGGTTATATTTTTTCTCAAATGTTTTCTCTAACATTAGAGAGTATGTGACACAGTAGTGTCCAGAATTCATGTCGGATATGTTTTCAGGATTATTGAGGGGGGCCAGATTCGGTGTACCTTCTTTCCTTTTTTTTGTTCTAAGTTTTCTTCGTTATCTGTTGCTTCATCTCCTTCTCCCACATTCTGTTACTCCCTTTTCAGTCTCCTCTTCAGCCCTCTCTTCTGCTCCGGTCTTTCCTGTGGCTTCCGCATCTTCCGTTTTCCCTCTTCCTTCGATTTTGGTTTTCCTCCTCTCGGGTAACTTTTTTATGCGTCTGCTATTCCTATGCCTCCCGCCTTTTCCTTCCTTAGTACAGTCTTCTCTGGTAGGAGGAGCTTCCGGACAGGCGAGAACCCTGTTTTGGCAGATTTTGGCCGCAGGGGTCTCTTGTTCCATCCCTTCGGGTATGCGCAACCCCTTTCTTTCGCTTCATGCGGCTGTCCCGATAGCATCAGGTATTTCACAGGGTTTTCCCGTTGATTCCAGTTCGGGTTTGCGCTCCGCGGTTTGGCAGAGTGTGCGGTACCTTCTTCGAGCGGTCCGCGGCTTTCATCGCCTGCTTTTTCCGTTGCGGTAACTCAGGCTAGCTTCTACCTCTTTCATTCTCTCTCCTTCATCTTCTTCCGTCCCTCTACAGCAGTTTCGTTTGCTCATCCTCCCCCAAGATTTAACAATGTTGGTTTGGCTACTCTCACTCGTCTTCCCCTTGGTAATAATGGGGATTCAGCTCCGGGGTTTTATCGGTTTAGCCTTCTCTTCCCGGCGGGTTCAACAATGCGGATTCAGCTCCGGGTACCCAATTAGGTGCGGATGCACAGCATTCTGGTTAGGTTGGTCCGATTGCGGACTCTTCATTGTTGTGCGGGGCTTCGTCCAGTGCCTCCTCCTTTGTCGGACATTGCAGAACAGGATTCTTATCCGTAGGTGCAGGAGATTCAGGCGGACTTAGAATGTCCTCTTGCCAGCAGTACGATTACGAACACAGGCTTGAGTATGTTACTTCATCGTACACTCAAGCAAGAGCTCCGGACCTCCCGATTTGAGGTTTTTATGACACTAAACCAGCTCCTGCCTCTTTTTCGTGTTGGCTGGTTTGGTTCGATCGGGTTAGCCAGGCTTTGGAGGAGGGGATGTTCGCTTAGCATCGGTAGTTGCTTCTAATAGACAGCACTCTTCTCTTCTCTCTCCGAGTAGGACGATTTACGCAGTTCGAGGTAATCCTTTGGCAGGTGTCAGGTTGCCCTTCAACGAATCGGTTGAGGCATTTCTGTTTGTCTCCGGCGTCGTTTCAGCTCGTAGGGACTTCTCTTAGGGAAGCAGGTGCTTGGGGGTATGTGTTGCGCAATCAGACTGAGGCTCTTGCTCATTCTTTCTGGATGCGGTTCGGTTGTTATAATGCGGGCTCTAAAGAGTGACGGCTATGTCCCTTCGGATCCGTGGCTGTTGGCAGCCTAATAAATTTATCTCGAGGGTTTTGGCTCACCAGGCTAAAGCTTTGGCTTCGTCTCTGGCGTTTGGAGCAGGAAAGTCAAAATTTCTATCTTGGTCATCTTCCTCTCAGTATCCGGACGTTCATAAGAGGGATTGCTTAGAACACCATTAGCCTTAGCTAATTCTTATTCAAGGATGATGACGTAGCCAGTATGACGAACATGGTTTCTTCTAACTCATGTTTCCGGTGACGTCAATTATGCATCGTTGAGGATACAGTGTTGAAGTATCTAGACGATCCAGAGTGTTGAAGTATCTAGATGATCGTTTAACTGGCCTCCTCTCCAGAGGAGCTAGTAAGAGCGAGGGAATTCTATGGAATTCTTATCATATTCAGGTAAGAGGATTCTCTCTCTTCCTCTGAGGGTTTTCACAACCCTAGAGAGAGTCCAATCGGTCCTTCACAGATAGAAGGGTTCCCGTCCAACAGGGAATGGCCATTACCAGCTTGGAGAAGCTTCTTAGGGAGACACTCTCTCTCTCTCTCTCTCTCTCTCTCTCTCTCTCTCTCTCTCTCTCTCTCTCTCTCTCTCTCTCTCTCTCTCTCTCTCTCTCTCTCTTAATTCCAGGGTCTCGTGTCTGAATGAATGCGCTCTCTCTTCAGGTATGTCTCAGGAATCGCTGGTACTTCCACAACAAGAACGCTGTTATAGTCGGGAGCGATTCTTGCCTGTTGGATCGTTTGTGATAGTCAGAAATGCATCTGACAGGGGAAAGGTCTATCAACTCCCCTCTTCCTGATGTTCATCTGTACACAGTTGCCTCAGATCAAGGTTGGGAATCAACCTTGGAGGAATCCAGGCCTCCGATCGAGAGTAGTCAATAAATCTTCAGGAAAATCAGTGCTGTAAAGGAAGCCCTCAGTTGTTCTCAGTCTTAGTGCGCTACAGAGTAGTGGCTATGTTTAGTGACAGTGTAATTGCCGTGTCGTATCTGAAGAACTCGGAGGGGAACAGGCTCACAGAACTCAATACTATACTATGGCACATAGTCCTGAGAGGGTGCGAAGAACGAAAAGTGTCTCTTCTTCCCCAATTTATATCGGGAGTCTCAAAATGCGGGCAGATTAAGCTAGGTCGCTCGTTCAGGTATTGCGGGAGAGTGGACTTTGACTTAGGAAGTAATATGTCAGGTTCTCTGGAAGTGACCAGCAACTGTCGACTTATTCGTGACATGATTAAACCATCGTCTTCCGGATTATTTCTCTAATGGTATCCCCATTTCAATAGTCACCAAGGTGACTTTACAAGTTGGAATCACTTGCATGTGTACGCCTTTCCTCCATCCGGTCTCATTAATCAAGTAATAGGGAAATCACAGGAGAGTGTCAAGACGACCTGGACTCTAATAGCTCGCCATAACACGCTTGGTTTCCGGAACTCCTAGAGCTCTCTACAGAAGTTCCGTTGTCCCTACCAATGCGAAACTACTCAGATGACCGCATTCTTTCTATTATTTTCCAAACCCTCGCATGCTGGACCTAGTTGCAAGGCAACTGTAGAGAGAGCCGCTAAACAGTCCGGACTCTCTAAAATTGTGCCTAAATAGTTTTCTTTTAGATTAAGTCAACCTGTAAGCCTTACCAGGTTCAGCTAGAAATGGTATAGAAGTTAGTGTCGTAAGGAAGGTCATTCCATCTCTTGACCTTCCATAGCCAAAATAGCGGATTTTCCTTTATTCCTCCTGAAAATCAAGTCTTTCATATTCGGCCATTGCTGACTACCGCTCAACGATTAGCGGTATATTTAGTTTCCACATTCCTGAAGTTTCAGGTAGTAGGATAATCGTTGATTAAGTTCTTGTAAGATTGAACGTCCTGTTTTTGCCGACTCGGGCGCCCTTATTGGGACTCATTGGAAGTATTTCAATATTTATCTTGCTTTCCCCTGCCTTTGAGCCTATTGAAACTATAACGTTAAGACACTGAGAAGGTGCCTTTTCTTACGGCTTTAGCTTCAGCTAAAGGGTTGGGTAAGCTTCAGGCAGTTTCTAGGTTGGGTTCCTGTGCGAGAATGATACATATTGTCTGTCTTCCGGAATTTGCGGCGACGAAAGAGTCTGAGGTTAAAACTCTGCCTTGTTCGTTTAAAGTTCTTTATCTGCAAGTGTTCATTACTGGTGATCCAGCGGAGATACCTTTATGTCCGGAGGGAGCATTAAAGTCTATTTATCAAGGGTTGCGAAACTCCTTCCGCTTCCGCACACACTTGTGTCTCCTCGAATCTTTCCCGTCCACCGTCAGAGAATGTGATTAGTTACTTTCGGAGGGCTTCTCAGGGTTGTTCTTCGTCGCCTTCAGCTCTGTATTTTCCTGACCGCACAGTATTCGGAGTATGTCCAATTCATCTTCCTTTCCCAGGAATTATTTACTGCCGTCTATTCTGGAAGCAGCTACTTGAAAGTCCATCTCAGTGTTTACTCATTTTACTTAGTGATGTTCGATTCGCCTCACAGCGTTTAGCGGCGAAGTCTATTATGTAGGGTGCGTTCATTTAGCTGAGGGGGTATTAACGCGGAGGTTTGGGGGGTTATTCTCTTAAGGGGGGGTTTACACGGTCAAACAGTTCGTCAAACGCGGTTCGCAGACCTGTGTTTGAAGTGATGTCCGAACATGTGAATGGGGTATTTGGTTGTCGAACACATTGTTGAACGGTTTGAAGAAAGTCTGTTCGAGCCTGACTTTGTGGGCGGGGCTTCATTGTCCACAAATCATTTGAATGTGAGAACGCGCGTCGAACATCAAACTTCAGTTTATAGTTGTAGTAGTAACAACAGTAGCAACACCAATGACTCTGAGATCATGAGATGTCGCACTATTTTGCACGTGTAGTGGCGAAGTCTATTATCTAAGGTGCGTTCATTTAGCTGAGATGGTTTTCGCTTAGTGCGGAGGGTTATTCTCTTAGGCCGCGTTAGTGGCAAAGCTCATTTTCTAGGGGCGTTTATTTAGCTGATGCGGTATTCGCATAGTGAAGAGATTCTTAGGTTAACCAGATAGAGGAATTCCTTTTAGTCTTTAGAATTCTTAGGCAACAGTGATAATATAATCACAAGAACTTAGGTTTAGTACGTTTTAAGTATCTTAGTCTTTGATAGTTTCCCTACGAGAGTCCAAGGGGTACTCTAGTAGGCTAGGCTATTTTGTCGGCACTGAGATACTTTTTCGCTCGTCAATCGTCGGACCTTATCCGGAGGATCAGCGGCTCGGCACACTACTTCATTTCCCTCCATACATGAGAGGCTATGAATAGCCACATGGGAGGTCACCTTACTCCTCCATACATGAGAGGTTCTGAAGAACCACATGGGAGGTTGACGGACTGAGACAGTACAGACCTGACGGGCGATCAGAGTATTTTCCATCATGTCTCATCACCAAAAGCAACAATTGATAAGGTGAGTGTTTAACTAGATAGGTATCCTAGCCGAGAGTACTGACCTGACTCGATCAAAGTACTCTCCAGCAGGTCTCTTCACTGAAACTATTGATTGATATGGTGAGTGTTTGACTAAATGAATATCTTATGCAGAGCAGATTGGTGAGCTACCATCTCTGTGGTTGTCAAAGGGGCGTGCAATAGAATTGATCCCTCCTCCTCTAAATGTTGTTAATCGGGCTAATTCAGGTGTTCAGGGAGTGTATTGCAATATGAAGTTTTCATAATAAAACTAATATTGTAATACTTACCTGAACACCTGAATGATTCCCACCCTCCTTCCCCACATCAATTTTGACCTTGAATAAAGCAGTTGATGAAAATGGGGCGTGTCAGCGCACACCTGTGTCAGCGTTGCCAACCGTTTGTTATGGTAGCTCAAGTGACAAGATTTTACCTGCAGCGTTGGTAACGCTGGCTGTTAAAATTCCCACTATAGCTATAGTGGGATGGGTAGTTGAGAGTTGTTCGGGCTAGTGGGATTAAGGGCTAATTCAGGTGTTCAGGTAAGTATTACAATATTAGTTTTATTATGAAAACTTCATATTACAGTACACTGTTTTGATTTAAATCTTTCAAGCAGTAATTTGTTGCTCAGATCTTTGGTTAGAAATTGTTTCAATATTGGGTTTTCTAACATTTTTGAGCATGTTTTGAAAAATCTCCCAGAATTCACGAATGATGCTTTACAAGACTATCGGGGGGAACAGAATCAGTCTATTTTCTTTCCTTAAAATCTATGGCCTCTTCTGTATCTACAGACATCTTTTCCCCTATGGCTTCAAAATCTTCTATTACTTTTTCTCAACCTTCCGTTTCGGGTCATTCTTCGGAGAGACTTTCGGTTTCTTCTCTCGCTCATCCGAGCTCTCTACCCTTAGCGGACTTGCCTTCGGGACAATCTTCCACAAATCTTATGACTTCTCATCCTCCGGAGCTAGTTGCTGTGGCAACTGGCAGTGCGGCTGTTCCCGCGTTCAATGTTTCAGCTCCGGTAGTCTCAACAATCACTCCGGTAGCTAGGATTACTGGTAACCTATCATCCGCAAACGCTTCGTGTTCGGTACCCCGCAGTTTTCCATGCGAAACTCCTGTGAGCTCCGGTCCGACTGGTACGTTCCCCACCTGTATGACGTCATCAACAGGGACTCCGATGGTTACCCCGAGTGTGGCTTCTTCTCTCTTCCCTCCTTCAGTACCTTCCTTCTCTACCTTTCCAACAGGTTTCTCTGTTCCTCCGGTTAGGATGGGTTTTGTAGGTTCGGGTTCGGTTGTGAGTCAGCAGGGGTTTTTCCCCCCTTGTTCTTCTTCCGCAAATAGCGGAGTGTCTGCTGCTGCAATTCCTCATCCGCATGCGACTGTTATTCAGTCTAGTTCGGGGGTTGCGGGTGTTGCGGCTTCCCCGTTTTCTGAGGTGGGCGTGGTTCGCCCAGGTGTGGCTGGCCCAAGCGTGGCTCCACCGTTGTTGGAGAGTGCGGGTTTTGCACAACCCTTCTCGGCTGCCCACAACATGATTGCGACTGATCCTCCAGGTGTTCGTCTTGCTCACTCAGGTATTTCGTGTTCCGGGTTGACTGATCCAGCGTTTTCTAGGTGTCAGCCTGTCTCGGTTCCTGTCTCGACTCGGTTGGATCTTTCCAATAAGGATTTCTCTTGCGAGGAAGAGGATCCGGTACCGGAAGCCTGTTCTCCTTCAGCAAACGAGAACGAGTACAAGCGAATGGTGGACTTCATTCATGCGCTTTATCCACAGTCCATGGCTCCGGAAGAACCTTTTCAACCTAATCAGGCGATGTTTGAGTCGCTGTTTGCGACAAAATCAGTGGTTGCGCATGCACCAAAGAATCTAGTTTGGTTTGGCCATGTCAAGCAGGCATTGAGGAAGGTGGATGGTAGGTTAGCGGCATTAATTGGGTCGGGTAGGCAGGATTCCACCTTGCTTCCTACTCGAAAGGGTTTTTACAAGGTTGCGGGTAACCCTTCTGGGGGTGTTAGGGTCCCTCTAAATGAATCAATGGAAGCTCTTCTGTCTAGGGTCCCTTCTTCGAATCGTTTGGTATCTGTCACGGCTAGAGAGGCGGGTATTTTGGAAGACACTTTCCGTACTCAGTCGGAGGCCTTATTGTTCGACAATCTCATCACTTCGGTGTCAATGGGACTGGCCTATCAGGCAAACATTTCGGCTGGATGCACAACTTTCTTTGGTAAGAAAAGGAGGGACTTCTTTCTGAACCATCTGCCTCCGCATTATTCAGACATTCACAAGAGGGTTCTGTTGAGGGCACCATTGGCGCTCAGCAACAGTCTTTTCAGGGAAGAAGATGTAGGGTCTATGGTAAATTTCGTTTCCTCATCTTCGGCTGTCGAGTCACAGCAAGCAATGATTCGGGTGGCAGCGCAGACCGCCAGATCACCGAGATGTTCAAGGATGACATCACCATCTAAGCGGACGCGTTCCAAATCACCAATTAGGTCCCCTAAGAAAGTCCATTTCTCATCCAAGTCTTTAGTTCCTGCTTCAGATCTGAAACCCTCTGTCCTTAAGAAGGGTTTTCGGAAATAGGAGACGTTCCCCTCGTCTGCACCGGTAGGAGGTTGCCTTGCTCCATTCTGGGAAATCTGGAAGGAGTGTGGCGCAGAGAGTTGGGTAGTGGAGGTTAAGAAAGGGGTACAGAGTCCCTTTTCGCTCTCTCCCTCCGCTATCCAGCTCACTGGTTCATCTTCCCAGTTATTCCCTTTCCTCCATCAGGGGAATAGCTTTAGCAGCAGAAGTCCGAGCCCTTTTGGAGAAGGGAGCATTAGAACCTGCTCCTTCTTCCCCAGGTTTTGCAGTCGGATTTTTGTGGCACCAAAGTCTGGAGAGTCTTAGAGACCCATCATAGATCTCTCGAGTCTCAACTGGTATATCATCTCCCCGAAGTTCCATATGGAAACTTCTCAGTCGGTGCTGCGGTCCGGAGAGACGACTGAATGATTTCAGTGGACCTCAAGGACGCATATCTCCAGGTTCTGGTTCATCCGGAATCTCGGAAGTTCCTTCGATTCTCGGGTCCAAGTGGAACATTTCAGTTCAGAGTCCTCTGCTTCGGTCTGACCACAGCACCTCAAGTCTTTACGAGTGTGATGTCTCCTATATCAGAGATAATGCATCGTCGGGGTTTCAGGATGAGGCACTACCTCGACGATTGGTTAGTTCAGGCTTTGTCAGTAGACGAAGTTTTGCAGGCGAGGGACTTCTTACTAAACTTGTGTCAGAAGTTGGGAATACGAATCAACTTGGAAAAGAGTTCTTTAATTCCAGCTCAGACAAAGACGTATTTAGGAATAACGATTCAGACGCGTCTTTTGAGGGCTTTCCTGATGGAGGAACGAGTCTTGGCAATTCTGAGCCAACTGGAAACATTCAGATCGAACAGAGCTCAACCTGTGAGCCTATGGAAGAGCTTGTTGGGCAGGATGGCCTCCCTCTCACTCCTAATTCCAAGGTCTCGTCTCCGGATGCGTTCTCTTCGGGCATGTCTCAGGAATCGCTGGGACTTGCGGGAAGAGAACGCGTTCATAGTCTGGGACGATTCTTGCCTGAAGGATCTTCGGTGGTGGTCAGAAGAATATCATCTGACCATCGGCGTAAGATTGGACTCCCCATTCCAGATGTCCATCTGTACACAGATGCCTCGGATCAGGGTTGGGGAGAAACCCTGGAGGAATGTCAGGCCAGGGGCCTTTGGACGAGTCTGGATCGGAGGGAGTCCATCAACCACAGGGAACTAAGAGCAGTAGAAGAGGCTCTAGGTTGCTTCGCAGATCAATTAAGCAACAGGACTGTAGCACTTTTTTGCGACAATGTAACTGCAGTATCATACCTCAAGAAGGAGGGGGGGACAAAATCGCAAATTTTGAACCAAGTCGCACAGAGAATTCTCCGCTGGTGCGAGTGCCACAGGACTACTCTCATTCCCCAGTTTGTGTCGGGAAAACTCAACGTATTAGCGGACGCCCTAAGCCGATCGCAAGAGGTTCTGGGAGGAGAATGGACGCTAGTGCAGGAGGAAGTTCAACTTCTATTGAAGAAATGGCCAGCAATGATAGACCTGTTCGCTACAAGACTAAATTTTTGCCTCCCAGTATACTTCTCCCCAGTAGAAGATCCCATGTCGTTTGGGACGGACGCCATGCTGCACTCTTGGAACAACATGCAAATGTATGCATTCCCTCCATTCAGAATGATTCAACAAGTGTTGATGAAGCTCAAGAACTCCAACAACACCGAAATGACGTTGATTTGCCCTTTCTGGCCTCAAAGACCTTGGTTCCCGGACCTTCTCGATTTACTGACAGATGTTCCGGTTTTCCTTCTAGAGAGGAAAGATCTTCTCAGACAGCCGCACTTCCATCACTTCCACCGGAACCTCCGAGTGCTGAAGCTAGCTGCATGGAGACTGTCCAGCGAGCAGCATGTCATGCTGGACTCTCTAAGGGAGTGGCTCGCCAACTGTCTTTCTGTCTGAGAAGATCAACCAGGAAGCTATATCAGGCCAAGTGAGTGGTTTACCGCAATTGGTGCCGGAACCAAGGTCATCATATTTCACTTCCAACGGTAGCAAAAGTAGCGGACTTTCTCCTTTTTCTTAGGAAAGAAAAGAAATTATCGTACTCTACGATCACCGGTTACAGATCAATGCTTAGTAGTACATTCCGTTTCCATCTTTCGCAATTGGCGACTAGCAGAATACTTCATGATCTCCTAAGGTCTTTTAAGATAGAACGCCCAGTTCTTCCTCTTCAGGCACCATCGTGGGATGTAGCGGCAGTATTAGGTCTCCTTAGATCGTCAGAATATGAGCCATTAGAATCACTGTCATTAAGGCAATTAACGAAAAAGGTATTATTTCTGGTTGCACTGGCCACAGCTAAAAGAGTAGGAAAAATTCGGGCTGTTTCAAGAACTGTATCCTTCTCAGGGAAAGATATTTTTCTGTCCTACTTGCCGGAATTCGTAGCTAAATCAGAATCGGAATCGAATCCTTTACCCAGAGCATTTAGAGTAACGTCTTTGGAAGATTTCGTAGGAGGTGACGCTTCAGAAATGCTGAAAGCTTATTTATTACGCATAGAAAAGATGTTGCCTCGCCCGAGAATGCTATTCTTTTCTCTCAGATGTCCTTCGCGTTCGATCTCGAAGAATACTATTAGTTTTTTCTTAAGAGAAGTGATTCAACAGTCGTCAGCAAATTCTGCAGCTATTTCGGAACCATCGAACTCCTCTGAGCGCCCAAGAGCTCATAGTATTAGAGGGGTGGCGACATCGTCGGCATTTCTCAGGAATTTCTCGGAGTCGGCAATACTAGAAGCGGCAACTTGGAAATCAGTATCTGTTTTCACTTCTTTCTACCTTAAGGACATTCAATTTTCGTCGGAGAAGGGTTACTCGCTGGGCCCTTTTGTGGCGGCCAATTCATTTCTTTAGTAAAGGGTAAACTAAGGGTTGAGGGGGGGGAGAGTAGGGGCAGGGTTGGATAGCGTAAGATAGGTGAGTAGAACTGTCAGTGAATCGGAATTCATTTATGGAACACAAGATTTTACAATAATTCAATGAGGTTAGGTAAATCCAGGTGGTTTTCAGCTCGATTTATTCACCCATTCGGCACAGCGTCGACAGCAACGGATGGCTATGAATCGGAAGATCCGACTGCACATTCAACTTATCCTCCGTACATGAGAGGCTACAATAGCCACATGGGAGGCTCGTCGTTCCCCTCCATACATGAGAGGCTACCAATAGCCACATGGGAGGTTCACCAGGCTCCACTACATGCGAGGCTTTGATTAGCCACATGGGAGTTAGTTTTCCCTTCTTTCATGGGAGGTTTTCTTTGAATACCACATGGGAAGTAGCTCGACTCAGACAGTACCGTGACTTGAGACTGATGTTAAGGGTATTCTCTCCTTTCAGGCATCCCCACCTGCCGAGTGGACAACCAGGTGAGGTTTTCGTTTATATGCATAGTAGACAGTTAATGAGTTACCTGCTTTATTTGTTGGTAGGTCGGTCTGACTTAATTGAACCCACCTCCACTAAATTTTGTTAATTGGGCTAATTCAGGTGTTCAGGTGGTGAATTGCAATATGAAGTTTTCATAATAAAACTAATATTGTAATACTTACCTGAACACCTGAATGATTCCCACCCTCCTCCCCACTTCAATCTGATTAATGAATAATGCAATTGGGGGTCTCGGCCATACACAGCCGGGACTTGCAGCAGCGTTGCCAACAGTATGCTAGGTAACTCATTTGACAAGATTTTCCTCTAAGCTTTGGTAACGCTGACAGTTAATTACCCACTTAGTGGGTAATGAGTTGGGGATATAGTTCGGGCTGGTAGGTAACCAGGGCTAATTCAGGTGTTCAGGTAAGTATTACAATATTAGTTTTATTATGAAAATCTTTCAAGCAGTAATTTGTTGCTCACTGATCCAGTCAGTCAGTGACTTCTGTGTTTGGCATTTAGATCATGCCTACTCCTCTTCTGTTGATTCCATCTACTCTTCTTAATAAATATATATACTGTACCCCCTTCCAGTCTCTTTTTCCCCATTCCTTTGCACCATGATTGACAAACAGCTAAGATGCCCATTTCATGTCTGGAATTAATATTTGTCTGTTTTAGCTTCCATTTTGATTCTGTTTCTATTTTCCAATGTAAAATTTTCAATTTATCCTTATTATTTATAAGCCAGGATAATATTTGTAGCAACCCCATATGCCTGCAACTGGGGACCATTTCTAAGCTCATCCATTTAAATTGGAGAATCCTTGAAGCAGTCACTGGTTCGAGGGATCACACCTAAATAAGCATCTCCATCATGCACCTTGCTAACGTGGTAGTAAAGTCATAATCTAGGACATCAGAACAAGATTTCTATGACATATATGGACTAAGAAAAACATTTGAAGGACCTAAATGTAAAATACAGTAAGCCAACACTCTACATATGAACATTCATGTTACGAACATTCTGAGATACGAACAGACTAGGTCACAATTTAAAATTGTGTTCTTGATTTAACTTGTTCTTGCATGAATTTCCATTTTCTATATTTCCTCTCACCATAGAATATCGTATGATACAAATGTAAATGAAATGAAACCATTCATTGTTCTACTAGCTCTGTTTCAGGGAATGGCATACAAAAGAATAATTTTTCCCTTTTATGTTTCATGCTTGTAGTCCTTAGGATATAAAAATGCAAAATAAATTCTTTCATCCTTTCTTATTCTACATTGTTTAATTCCTAAAACAATATCAGTGTAAAAAAAAAGAACACAAAAAGCATGATAATTTTCATGAAAAAATTAATTATTTGGATACTTACCTACTGTTAAACTTAGCTGTATCTTCATGCTGGTTGGTGCAGTTGGTATTTAAAAAAAAAATCAATATACGCTTGGCTAACTCGCAAGGACTGTCGTTGTATTCATCTGTTCCCACCAGATGGTGCTGGAATGTGTATGTTCTGTCATATTTCTTCATGACCGCCCACTAAGAGAGGGGGTGGGCTGAATGGGTTTCCACTTTAACAGTAGGCAAATATCCAAACAATTTTGTCATGAAATTAACCACTATTTGGAATAAATCTTACCTACTGTTAAAGTTAGCTGACTACCACATTGAATAAGGATGGTGGGTTAGTGCAGCCAGAGATGGGTTAGTGTAGCCAGAGAAGCAGACTTCAGCCAAGTGAACTAAAAGCTTTTTAATGGAGAGAAAAAACTTCTCAACATTCCTGCTTGATGCATGATCTTTACTGACAAATACTGTCGTCAGACGTTGGAACCACAACAGGGTGTAAAATCCTCGTATCAAGACTTGTCAGAGGATCCTTAGAGGAGAAAAAAGGACTCTGTCTCGTAGAGTACTGCTGACTCCTGTGGCTGAGTCGAAAGCCCATAACCGACAGTCCAAAACTGAAGATAATTACTGTACTCATTTCATATATGAAGGTGTTCTCCTATACACTGATGTGTACCTTCATGCTCCCCAAATTCAGTAGCGGGCTTCTTAACAACTAACGATAAGATGGGAAGGCAAGGTTACTATGGGCTTAACTTGTGCTAAAATTGAACACACGCAAAAAATGAGGCAAGAATAGTTATAATTCCCCTGAGCTGCAAGACAGCCTTCCCTAGAAAGTGGTTTTAAAGGAAATGAAGACATGTTTACTGTACAGAAACCATGAGGATTATCTCCAAGAATGCCAGATTCTCAGGAATCAACTCTGTATGCATAGACTTTAGGTATCTTGGACTTAGGAGTGTTTGGCCTTCTGACACCACAGATAAATTCTTAGCTTCTCCTCTTACAGGTTTATGTCTATCCAGGTAAACCCTTAAGTTCTAACTGGACATAAGAAAGCCATTATTCCATTGCTATACAAGCAGATAAATCAAGCACTGACACAAATCTTGGAAGGGCTTTCAATTCTAAGTTTTTTCTCTAAGCAAAGAAGGAAAAGAGAGAGGTTGCTATGAGAGCAAGGGCAAAGAACAAGATAGGGCTTGAAGCTCACTAATATAACCTCTTAATAGGTCTATTCTGGACACTAAGACAGCCACTTCTTCATTGCCTACCAAAGCAGTTAACCCTTTAATGCCGACTGGACGTATTTTACGTAGACAAAAATTGTCATGCTGTTGTTTTGTTTACAAGCGTGACCCAGCTGCGCATGCGTGAATTTCTTTCTTCTCCCAAAAGAAAGCCTCAGCTAACTCTGCTGAAAATCTCAGAAATTCTTTAGTCACTTTGTCGTAATTTTTGCACCGTTTTCTATTAGCTGTTACATAAATTTTTATATGTGAAAATGTGCACAATTTCATGTAGAATAAAACAAAAAATAACTCGTGGTTGTAGCTTTTATAAGTTTTGAAATATTTTCGTATAAATCACGATAAGTGCCAAAATTTCAACCTTCAGTTAACTTTCACTCGACCAAAATGGTTGAAAAATGGAATTGTAAGCTAAAACTCTTACATTCTAGCATTATTCAATCATTTACCTTCATTTGCAACAAACAAGAAGCCTCTAGCACAATATTTCGATTTATGGTGAATTTTTTGAAAACTTTTCCTTACATCTGCTCTGGCTCTGCTAAAAATCTCAGAAATTCTTTTAGTCACTTTGTCGTAATTTTTTGCACCGTTTTCTATTAGCCGTTACATAAAGTTTTATATATGAAAATGTGTGAAATTTCATGTAGAATACAACAAAAAATAACTCATGGTTGTAGCTTTTATCAATTTTGACTTATTTTCATATAAATCATGATGTGCCAAAATTTCAACCTTCGGTCAAATTTAACTCAACTGAAATGGTCGAAAAATGCAATTGTAAGCTAAAACTCTTACATTCTAGTAATATTCAATCATTTACCTTCATTTTGCAACAAACGAGAAGTCTCTAGCACAATATTTCGATTTATGGTGAATTTTTTAAAAAGGCTTTTTCCTTACATCCGCTCTAACTCTGCTGAAAATCTCAGAAATCCTTTAGTCACATTGTCGTAATTTTTGCACCATTTTCTATTAGCTGTTACATAAAGTTTTATATATGAAAATGTGTGTAATTTCATGTAGAATACAACAAAAAATAATTAATGGTTGTAGCTTTTATCAGTTTTGAAATATTTTCATATAAATCATGATAAATATAAAAAATTCAACCTTCTGTCAACTTTAACTCGACTGAAATGGTCTAAAAAAGAAATTGTAAGCTAAAACTCTTACATTCTAGTATTACTCAATCATTTACCTTCATTTTGCAACAAACGAGAAGTCTCTAGCACAATATTTCGATTTATGGTGAATTTTTGAAAAAAACTTTTTCCCTACATCCGCTGTAACTCTGCTGAAAATCTCAGAAATTCTTTAGTCACTTTGTCGTAATTTTTGCACCCTTTTCTGTTAGTTGTTACATAAAGTTTTATATATGGAAATGTGTGCAATTTCATGTAGAATACAACAAAAAATAACTCATGGTTGTAGCTTTTATCAATTTTGACATATTTTCATATAAATCACCATGTGCCAAAATTTCAACCTTCGGTCAACTTTGACTCGACTGATATGGTCGAAAAATGCAATTGTAAGCTAAAACTCTTACATTCTAGTAATATTCCATCATTTACCTTCATTGTGCAACAAATTGGAAGTCTCTAGCACAATATTTTGATTTATGGTGAATTTTTGAAAAAAACTTTTTCCTTATGTCAGCTCTAACTGCTGAAAATCTCAGAAATTCTTTAGTCACTTTGTCGTAATTTTTGCACCATTTTCTATTAGCTGTTACATAAAGTTTTTTATATGAAAATGTGTGCAATTTCATGTAGAATACAACAAAAAATAAATCATGATTGTAGCTTTTTTCAGTTTTGACATATTTTCATATAAATCACGATGTGCCAAAATTTCAACCTTCGGTCTACTTTGACTCAACCAAAATGGTCGAAAAATGCAATTGTAAGCTAAAACACGTACATTCTAGTAGTATTCAATCATTTACCTTTATTTTGCAACAAACAAGAAGTCTCTAGCCTGAATATTTCGATTTATGGTGAATTTTTTAAAAAACTTTTTCATTCGTCCGTTTAGAGGAACTTCTCTGCTGAGTTCATGGATCACAGTCATTGTTTACAAGCGTGACCCAGCTGCACATGCACGAATTTCTTTCTTCTTCCAAAAGAATGCATCAGCTATCTCTGCTGAAAATCTCAGAAATTCTTTAGTCACTTTCTTGTAATTTTTGCACCGTTTTCTATTAGACGTTACATAAAGTTTTATATATGAAAATGTACACAATATCATGTAGAATACAACAAAAAATAACTCATGGTTGTAGCTTTTATCAGTTTTGAAATATTTTCATGTAAATCACAATAAGTGCCAAAATTTCAACCTCTGGTCAACTTTGACTCGACTGAAATGGTCGAAAAATGCAATTGTAAGCTAAAACTCTTACATTCTAGTAATATTCAATCATTTACCTTCATTTTGCAACAAACGAGAAGTCTCTAGCAAAGTATTTCGACTTATGGTGAATTTAAAAAAAAAATACTTTTTCCTTATGTCCGCGCGCGCTAACTCTGCTGAAAATCTCAGAAATTCTTTAGTCACTTTGTCATAATTTTTGCACCATTTTCTATTAGCCGTTACATAAAGTTTTATATATGAAAATTGTGCAATTTCATGTAGAATACAACAGAAAATAACTCATGGTTGTAGCTTTTATCAATTTTGACATATTTTCATATAAATCACCTTGTGCCAAAATTTCAACCTTCGGTCAACTTTGACTCGACTGATATGGTCGAAAAATGCAATTGTAAGCTAAAACTCTTACATTCTAGTAATATTCAATCATTTACCTTCATTTTGCAACAAACGAGAAGTCTCTAGCACAATATTTCGATATATGGTGAATTTTTGAAAAAAACTTTTTCCTTGCGTCCAAGCACGCTAACTGCTGAAAATCTTGGAAATTCTTTAGTCACTTTGTCGTAATTTTTGCACCATTTTCTATTAGCTGTTACATAAAGTTTTATATGTGAAAATGTGTGCAATTTTATGTAGAATACAACAAAAAATAACTCATGGTTGTAGCTTTTATCAGTTTTGAAATATTTTCATACAAATCACGGTATGTGCCAAAATTTCAACCTTTGGTCAACTTTGACTCAACCAAAATGGTTGAAAAATGGAATTGTAAGCTAAAACTCTTACATTTTAGTAATATTCAATCATTTACCTTCATTTTGCAACAAATTGAAAGTCTCTAGCACAATATTTCGATTTATGGTGAATTTTTTAAAAAACGTTTTCCTTATGTCCGCGTGCGCGCTAACTCTGCTGAAAATCTCAGAATTTCTTTAGTCACTTTGTCGTAATTTTTGCACCGTTTTCTATTAGCCTTTACATAAAGTTTTATATATGAAAATGTGTGCAGTTTCATGTAGAATACAAGAAAAAATAACTCATGGTTGGACCTTTTATCAGTTTTGAAATATTTTCATATAAATCACGATAATTGCCAAAATTTCAACCTTCGGTCAACTTTAACTCAACCGAAATGGTCGAAAACTGCAGTTGTAAGCTAAAACTCTTATATTCTAGTAATATTCAATCATTTACCTTCATTTTGCAACAAACAATAAGTCTCGCACAATATTTTGATTTATGGTGAATTTAAAAAAATACTTTCCTTCCTTTCTCCATGTTCCAACTCTGCTGAAAATCTCAGAATTTCTTTAGTCACTTTGTCGTAATGTTTGCACCATTTTCTATTAGGCATTACATAAAGTTTTATACATGAAAATGTGCGCAATTTCATGTAGAATACAACAAAAAATAACTCATGGTTGTAGCTTTTATCAGTTTTGAAATATTTTCATATAAATCATGATAAATAGAAAAAAATTCAACCTTCTGTCAACTTTAACTCGACTGAAAATGGTTGAAAACTGCAATTTAAGCTAAAACTCTTACATTCTAGTAATATTCAATCACAGACCTTCATTTTGCAACAAACGGAAGTCTCTTTACAATATTTCAATTTATAGTGAATTTAAAAATTTTTTAATGTTCACATTGTTAATTCATTCATCATTTTGTGATAATATTTTCTCTTTGTTGCTTTGATCGTTTTCCAATTTGTTATATACCAAAATCATCGCAATTTAGTGTATAGTACAACAAAAAAAATATAACTAATTAGCTTTAACCATTTTGCTCACAGCGTGATTTGTATACAATTATATATGAAATTTTTTTTGCACTGTCATATATTCCAGTATTTATATATGATAATGATATTTTTTTCATTTCTGATGATTGCATACTAAACTTCAGACAGTGAGAAAAAGGAGCCAAAAATGAACTCTTAATCTTAAAAACTAAGCGTGCTGTGATTTTTTGAAAAACTTTTTTTATCGCTTAGGCTGCTAACTTTCTGAACCCTGATCCATACGGCAGACACTTTTGTAAATAGAGGCTCATTGTTTAAGGGTTAAATTAGGCATTGTAACCAAAACTGGGAAGGGCTTACTCCTCTATATCTTTTCTCTAAGTAAAGGAAGAAAAAGGGGGGTTGCTACTATAACAAAGCCTTCAACAAAAGATGGCTTGAAGGTCACTAATACACTTTGCTGCAATGTCATCGTCTCTGAGTACAGTATGTGTTTTACAGACTGTTGGATAATTCAGTCCAAAAACCTAGTAGTACACGAAATATTTGGTTTTACATCTCACTGACAGTAGAATCCAAGATATAAACTTTTACTGGGTTCCATCTCATGTTCGTGTGGCAAAAAATGAAAAAGTAACCTCCATAACAAAAGCAGCAGTCATTTCAACCTCCAAAAATAACATCCTTCTCCCTGTGAAATATAATTCACTTATAGTAGTAATTACACATTATGGAACTTTTATAGAGTGATTGAAAACAAAAAATAATTTGCAAATTCCTCACATATTTGGAAGTATCTAAATATTTAAAAATTGCGAGGTGGTACTTTGCAGGATAATATAGTCTTTTAATGACTGGGACCCCTCAACACTTTTGTGAGGACTGCCTTTTGCCATTAACTATTACACATTTCATAACTGAATATCCAGTTTTAGGTGGTGAGTAACAAAGGCAGTATTTTAGCTGCAGGGAAAGTCATGATGATTACAGACTTTCTCAAATTTAGGAACTAGTTTTAATTAAGAAAATCTTTTGCTTTTTTTAACCCTTAAACGATCTATTTACAAAAAAACGTCATGGTGCCAAGCAGTTGATTTCTAAGCCTTCTGTTGCGAAAAAGTCTTTTTCAAAAATCACGGTGGACACTTAGTTTTAAGATTAAGAGTTCATTTTTAAATCTTTTTTTATCATTGCCTGAAGTTTAGTATGCAACCATCAGAAATGAAAATAGATATCATTATCATATATAAATATTGGAATATATGACAGCTAAAAAAAGCTCATATATAATTGTATACAAATCATTTTAAGCAAAACGGTTAAAGGTAATGAGTTACTTTTTTTAGTTGTATTGTACACTAAATTGGATGATTTTGGCATATAACAGATTGTAAAACAATTAAAGCAACACAGAGAAAATACTATCACAAAATGATGCATGAATTACAACAATGTTGATGTAAAAAAAGTTTTTTTTCAAAATTCACCATAAATCGAAATATTGTGCTAGAGACTTTCCAATTGTTTCAAAATGAAGGAAATTGATTGAATATTACTAGGCTGTAAGTTTTTAGTTACAATTGCATTTTTTACCATTTCGACGAAAGTTAAAGTTGACCAAAGGTTGATTTTTTCTATTTATCGTTATTTATATGAAAATATTTCAAAATGGTAAAAGCTAAAAGCATGATTTATATTTTTGTTGTATTCTAAACATCCTGTTGCCTCACAAATACGCAAACACTCGCAAAAGTTCTGCAAAACACAGATGCGTCAAGATATGCATCTCCGATGATGCAAATGATGCTTTCTGGTGCAGAATGAAGAAACTCAGCGCATAGAGCTGGATTGTGAAAGCTTATAAACAAAACAACAGCGTGATCCGTGAACTCCCAGCATCCTCAAGGTTGTGATTTAAAACCTTTCGCAAACTAGGCCTATAATTATTTTTCCGCCAATATTTAAAAACTGGATTTTTATCTCGCATCCATACTTGGTCCACTTGGCACCCAACAGACAATTTTAGTGCAATGTATGGTAAGGACGTCCAGTAGGCGTTATTTAAGATACTTGGAATTGAAGATAAGGTTTTGTTTCAATTCTACAGGTTTTCATGGAGATGGATTTGTCTGATTTTGGAATCTTTATTTTCGATCTAATCTGTACTGCTTAGCCATGGTGTTTTAGAATACAGCGTAGGCAGTCCCCGGTTAACAGGGGTTCGGTTATTCGCGATCCGGTTTTACGGCATTTGTCTAGTGACGAAAACCAGCAATTTTTGGCACCGAAAATCGCCAATTTCCGCTTACCTGCGCTGATTATTGGATATTGGTGCCAAAACATACTAAGCCCTGAAAATCGCCGAAAAAGGGATTTTGACAGAGGAAAAATCTATTTCTGAGGAAGGTCCCGTGTCACCCGGTGAAATTCCATTACAGCACGAATTTCTAGGTATAACAATGCTAGATATACCAGAGAAAAAGAGCTTTCAGGAAAGCTGGGGTTACTACCCCAGTCGAGCGTCTTCTAGGAAGACGTCGGTATAATGAAGGGTGAGTGAAATACCACTACCACGGAAACCTACTCAAAGATCTCTCCCCTATCAAAACCCCGAAAAGAGCGGTGAGCCGTTACAGCCCCACACACCAACACCCGCCAGGACGGCGACACCAGCGCCACCTACTTCATTCCATGCTAGCACTAACCCCAGACTTGGCATGTGCAAGAGGGGAGAGTACTAGGTGAGTCAGGGAGGGTCACCGGGTGACACGGGACCTTCCTCAGAAATAGATTTTTCCTCTGTCAAAATCCCTTTTCTGAGTCCAGTCCCGTGTCAGCCGGTGAAATAGTGATAGAGAATCATGCCAAGACTGCAAACTACTGGAAAAAAAAAAAAAAAGGTAATCTGAAGAAAATGGCAAAATTGTTTACCAAAATAATTTTAATTAAGGGAATCTCTTCCATGAAGCAAGAATACTAAAAGACTAAAGCATACTTAAATCTAAGGCACATCAAAAAACTTAATACTATGAACACTGGGGAGGTCCCGGTCACGATGGGGAAAAAACCCCAAAAATCTTAAAATTACTTAAAGCATAAGTGAAACATGAAATGTGCACAGAACAACTGAAATACAACCTTAAAACTATACACGTAAACTTAGGCTAAAACACGTAAGAGACAAAACTAATGAAAATTAACATATACAGAATATATCATATCTGGGGTACATGGAGCCAAATAAAAACTGTCCAGTACCCCACAAGAAAAAACAATTATGGCATGTCAGATTACAGTTTTTCCATCAACAGATACAAGATACATCAATATGAGGAGCTAGGCAGTGAGGCATAATCAACCAGGAGAATAAGCAGAGAAGTAAATGAGGCAGGCGGGCGGGGGAAAGGAAAGGATAAGGATATGATTATTTAAGGTGGGGAGATGACACTTCCCACAGCTATTGTAGAAAATTTCAGGGCTTGAGTGATTTTAAATAGTGGCGTTTAAACACTAGAGGTGATTTCCAACCCGTATATTTAGATAACTCTGAAAAGTCCATATTATGAAAGTAATTAATGGAAGTAGCAACTGCTCGAATATCATGAACCTTAGGAACTGAATCTGGGTTGGCCTGTTTAATGAAATACAGAATTTGTTGTCTTATAGCATTTAGTGAAAGAGTACCACCTTTCTCCTGATAAAAAGAGGACCCGACTTACTCTGTGGAGTTCTTAAAAGGTAAGATTTAAGTGTATAAACTGGACATAAAGACTGGTCTTGAGGAAGGGGCACCACCTTCCAAGGAGACCACCTGTCCTGTGGGTCTTCGTTTTTAGCTAAAAATCTAGGGTCAGGGGAAAGGAGGACCTCTCCAGATGGGAGGAAGTTAACAAAATTATCACCTCTAGTGAGAGCCGACAGCTCTGAGATTCTAGCACCTGAAGCCAAGCTAATCAAAAATAAAGTCTTCCTTAACAGATCCTGATAAGAGCAATGAAAGTTATCCATCTCTGATGCTAACTTAAGGACGTCATTGAGAAACCACGTAACAGAATGTGGGCGTGATACTGGTCTCAGACGAGCGCATGCTCTGGGGATGGATGAAAAATAGGAATCTGTAAGGTCAATTTTAAAGCCGTAGAAATACTTTCTTCAATGCTGACTTGACTGTGGTAATAGTGGCCGGAGCAAGGCCTTTCTCAAACAGTGACCTAAAGAAGGAAACTCCTAAATTAGTCGTCATGATTTTGGCTTCAGATGCTTTTAGGAAGGAGGCTAATTTTTTGACTGCTGAGTCATACTGTCTAAGAGTAGAATCTCTTTTATCTGATTCTAAAAACAGAGTGTTGACAGGGTCAATGTTTGCTCCTTTTTGGGCTGCGAATTTTATAAAGTCCATAAAACTAGGGCATTCTGAATTCTTGAGGAAGCTGACACAGTCTTGGTTTGTACTGTCTGGGTCAGAATGGGCTTGGGAATCAAGACTCCAAATCCCAGTTCCTGAAGAAGAGGGGAACCAATTGCTCTTCGGCCAATAGGGGGCTACTAGGGCTGGTTGACCTTGAATGTCCTGAGTTTGTGTAAAACTTTCAGCAGTAAATTTATTGGAGGGAACAGATAAATCTTCTCCCAATTGTTCCAATCTACTGTCATTGCGTCTGTGGCGTAACGCCTGAGGGTCCAGGTTGGGGGCCACATAACAGGGGAGCTTGAAGTTGCTCTCCGTTGCGAACAGATCCACTTGGAGGCCCGGAACCCGGCGGCAAATCCATTTGAAAGATTCCACGTCCAGGGACCACTCCGTCTCCAACGGAGTAGTCCTGGACAGGGAATCCGCCACCACGCCCGGACTCCCCGCTAGGTGGGTGGCTGACAGGTGCCAGCCGTGCTTGTTCGCCAGGGAGAAGATAGCAACCATTACTTGGTTTACTCGACCTGATTTGGAGCCGCCCTGTTGATGCAATGAACTACCACTGCGCTGTCCAATACCAACCTGATATGAATCCGTTGGGGGGGCGGATTTTCTTCAGAGTTAGAAAGACCGCCATAGCTTCCAGGGTGTTTATATGGAACTGCTGAAACATTGTGGACCACGTTCCTTGTACTTTTGTTTTGGTGAATATCCCCCCAGCCGCTTAGAGAAGCGTCTGTGTGAACAACTAGTGCCGGAGGGGGAAATTGAAGTGGAACTGTTTTGGACAGGCCCTGACTGTGGTCCAAGGCCGCAGTCTTGTCTTTAAGATTTGAGGGATAGAGGAGACCTTGTCCTGAGCTTGACATTTGCTCGACTCCGCCACACTCTGTTTATGTCTTTTAATTTGGCTTTTAAGAGCAGGTCTGTCACTGAGGCAAATTGAAGAGACCCAAGGACCCTTTCTTGGGACCGGCGGGATGCTGATGGATTTTTGAGAAATCTCTTGGTGAGAGATGCTATCTCTTTCCTCTTGGGAGGCGGAAGAGATAACGTGTGAGAGGACAGATCCCACTGGAGACCCAGCCACTGAAACCGGGACTCCGGAGTCAGGCGGGACTTCTCTCTGTTCAGCTGAAAACCCAGTGACTCCAGGAAATTGATGACTATGGACGTGGCCTTCTGACACTCCAGAACTGTTGGTGCCCAAATTATCCAATCGTCCAGGTATGCTGCTAGGGATATCCCTTGGGACCGGAGTTGTTGTACTACCGTGTCCGCCAGCTTGGTGAATATCCTGGGTGCAATGTTCAGACCGAAGGGCATGACCCTGAAGGAGTAGGCTTGATTCCCGAGTCTGAAACCGAGGAACTGAGAGAAGTTCCGCGCAACCGGGACGTGATAATAAGCGTCTGAAAGATCGATAGAGGTGGTGACGGCTCCACGCGGAAGTAGAGTCCGTACCTGAGCTACCGTAAGCATGCGAAACTTGTCGCATTTTATGTAGAGATTTAGACGCGACAGATCCAGGATCACTCTTTGCTGATCGGAGTCTTTTTTGGGAACAGTGAATAACCTGCCTTGAAACTTTAGGTGCCTTACTTTCTTTATTGCTCGTTTGTTGAGCAATTCTGTCACATAATCCTGTAGGATTGATGTGGGTGGCTGGTAAAACCTGGTTAGAGGAGGAGGGTTTTGATCCAGCTCCATCCCAGTCCCTTGGACACAATGCTGTGTGCCCAAGGGCTGAAGGTCCATTGGTCCCTGAACCAATACAGGCGACCGCCTACCTGTGTTCTCTCAGTGGGAGGGAGCGGGTTTATTCCCCTCTACCACGTCCAGGTCTTCCCTTTGGGGTGGTGTTGGACTTTTCCTCTGTGAGGGGCCCTTGCCTCCTCCCCCTTGCAACCCTATTGAGGCCGTGAAAGTAACCACGGCCTCATCATATGTGGGGTTGTATGCTGGTGAGGTCACATACATAGGAGGGTGCAGCTGGTTGGACCAGCACATACTGTTGGGGTGAGCCTTGAGGTAGATGGCTGGGCCACTGCCGAGACCGGGACGGCTTGACTACCGCCTGATGGTGGGGCCTCTTATGCCTCCTGAACCGTTTGCCTCCTCTCGATTGGGGGCGGCCCAGATTCTGGGGTCTTGCGCTTATAGGCAGAAATGCCCCAGCGCGAGCGAAGACTCTGGTTGGCCCGTGTAGCCTCAGCCATAACGGATGTAACCTCCTCTTCAGGGAAGAGGTTAGGTCCCCAGATCGAGCTTTTAACGAGCTTGTTAGGCTCGTGGCGGATAGTGGCATCAGCAAAGATGAACTTTCTGCATTCCAGTCTGGCCATGATGAACTCAAAAAGTCAGACTGGAAGCCAGCCAGCAAGGACTTAGCCAAGACCTGGAAAAATGGCTCGTCCGAGCAGGAGACGGCAGTAGCTTCAGTAAGGCAGCCGGAGTTCAAGGACCGGGCTAACTTAGTCCGGGTCATCAAACTCCGCCTTTAGCAAAGATTCCGGCAGCTTGGGGAGCTGCTCACTAAACTGCGTGGAAGCGCAGAAGGGGTCCAGCTTCCCGACAGTGAAAGTGGACGGGCGCCCACCCAGAACTCGTTACTTCCTGGGAATACCAGGGAAGTAGGGTCTGTTTCCTTAATTGTGGTAAGGGGTTACCATCAAAGCACGCTCGGGCCGTAGCCAGAGCAACTTTGTCCAAACAAGGAGTGGGAAGGTTGTCTCCCAGGGCGAACATGGTGAAGTTGCCCTTGAAAGGAGTCAATTTTGTGTTGTCTGCCTGCCACTCCGTCAGAGTGCGCAGGAGAGCCGACTGAGCTTGGTCCCTAGGGATGATGACAGTCTCCCTAGGAACCTTGTCTGAACGAATCCAGGCTTCCTCCGTTAGCCTCACGAAGCCTGGATAAGGGGGCAAGAGATCGGGGGAAGAACTCCAATTCCTCCAACCGCCTCGTGCCAAGACCATCAACTGTCAGTTTGCCATCATGTTGATGGCCCGGAGTGCGAAACGCCAAGGGTTACCGACATCGAACGGCGGGAGGTCCGCAGTGTCGGGATAACATACTGTGGTTCGGCTGGGGGTGGGCGAGCCATTCCCGCCAGTATGTTGTCATGACTGGCCAACTTTTCGGAGATTTTTCAAATCTTGAATCTAGGTCCTCCGTGAACTGTTTGTAAAGTTGGTTTGTGGCAAGGCCTCTGCATCAAAAAGCAGGCTGGCGAGGAGGGCTTGGTTTTGCAGCCCTCTTACTCGCGCCTTGCCGGAGGAACCAGACTTGCTCCCGGAGGCTACAGGTCCTGAGACCTTAGCCTTCGACGGGGAAGGGCGATGCCTTCTTGGAAGACGAGGACTTGTAGCCCTTCGCCTTCCATGAAGTCTTCAACTTCAACTTGGGGATAGCAGATGGAGCTCTATCACCCAAGGAGGAAGACTTCACAAAACCTGAAAAAGAAGAAACAGATGAAGCAGGGAGTCAAAAAAGGGGGCCCGCCCCAACAACCTCACTTACCTCACCACTTACCACCTGGTCCTGCTCTGTGTTCATCGGTTCCAGGTCGAGATTAAAGCGCAACATCCTCCGAGACCTCAGCGATAGAGAATATCCACTTGGGGTGGCTGGGTCGCATCCCGGATCTGCTGGATGATGGGGTGGCAAGATCTTCTGGCACTGCAGCCGCCACCCGTGCGCCGGGTAAAGCAGGTCCTCAACCTGGCGTCGAGGACGTAGGGGCTTCCCGACGGAACATTCCTACCAAACCCAGCCACCCAGGCCCGGAGGGATTCCAAGGCAGACTTCTGGAAGACTTCATCCGCCTGCAAGAAAACCAGCAATTAGCTAAGAACGAAAAACAGTCCGAACCATATAAACAATATACAATATGAGGAGCATGGAACGGGAAAGAAGACTGTCACTTACCGACTCGTCCCTGGACAGTTGAGCAGAGAGCAAAGCAAACCTCACAACCATCAGGGTGCCAAACAACCAGGTCGTCCAGCCGGACCGCACAACCAGCGTGGGTCCGCACACTACGTGACCCGTAAGGTTGTTGAAGGGAGGCGGTACACCCCGCCCTCACAGCGAACAGTCTGTAAGAACAAAAAGTACATGAACCTCCCACCCTAAGCAAAATAAAGCTGGCAAGGCCAGGAAACTTCAACTACAACCGAATACTCCGGTGGAGAAGAACTCCCTAATCATAAACTGGGCCAATAAGCTTTAAATGCACAGAGTGGAAGGTTAAGTTTTCAGACCCCGGAGGACTCCGGGAATGAAGGAACGAGAAACCAGGAACCAACCATAAGGGCTGCCAGTAAAATAACGGCGGAGCCCCGGTGTGGGACCGACTCACGTATATATGGATAAAATGAAACAGGAGAGTACTCCTGTAGATAAAACAATCTAAATAATAATAAACAAAACAAAAAACAAGTGATGGTAAAACTCAGAGACCGGAGGGATCCGCCCTTATATATATATGAAACCTCTCCTTTTTTACTTCCCGCCGGAGAAACAAGATGGGTAAAATGCTCAATGTTCATAACATAAGGCGGAGCAATTATAATACCCTAACTCAACGTAACTCGACGGGAGAAAAGAGTGATGAGATAGTGATCTCGAACACGCTCGAGCAAAACAAACCACCAACCCCACCACAGCGATGCTAGGGACGGTATGGGAGGGAGCGAATCCCTCTACCAAAGGAGGAGTCCCTGAACTCGGAGAAAACGCCATCTAGCGTCACCCGCACGAGTCGAGCAAGGCTGGGGGGAGGAGGGGTGGGGGGGGTGGAGGGGTGGAGAGGAGTAGGCTACCAGGAAGGAACAGGAGACAGGGAGAAACATGTCACCCGCTCAACTGCATCCTTACACCACTCCAAATGAACTTGGGAAGGGTGGCCTACTACTAGGGAGCTACACAACCCAAGCCCAACTCCTGACTAGGCGAAGCCTAATATGGACCTAACCTAGTATAGGCTTAGGAAAGAGGAAGGAGTGTAAAAGGGAAGGAGGAAGCAACAGGGAGAGAAATTTTGTGCCGAGAACCAACCGGGAACGAGAAGGGGGCAAGAAGGCGACTAGCCTAGAGGAAACACATCCAAAGAACTCGATTCCCAAAATTGGAGGAAGAGAACTAAGGGGCTCACTCTGCCCACCAAAAAAACGACCCTGGAGGAAACAGCAACAAAACTCCTCAACCTGATCTCCCCACCCAGGGCAAGGGGATGGAAGCAAAACAAGCCTACTCCACAAAAACCATCACACATAAACAATAAAAACAAAATAAATGTGCTCAACAGGGAGCGTAGCCTACCTCGGGAAGAAGGTTAGATCTGAGGTTGTCATCAGAGGCAAACCACACAAAACAAAAAAAAAAAAAAATAAATAAATAAAATAAAATAAAAGAAGAGCACCATCTTCAAGAATAAAATAATTAGCCTAATACAGACTAAAATGAAAAGGAACCCAACCTGGTGGGGGGTACCTGGATGGGGCATCACTCCTAATAAAGGCCGACAGGCCAATGAAAAAAAAACAAAAAGGGGGGGAGCCACCGCAAGGAACCACCAGGAAGGAAACCAAGGGGGCAAATCTAAATATAACGACAAGGAGACAACTCCAACAGAAAAGAACAGAAGGAGTCGCCACGGCCGACATGGCTGGCGGGGGACGCCGTGGCGCCATAATAAGATCTCAATATTTATGAAAACACGAGACCAAAACAGCCAAAAAATAGAACAAAACCCCACAAGAAGATGGTACTTAACTTAGAGATGGAAAAGGTGCTCGATGCCATCGTAGATGAAGAAAAAAAATCCAAAATAATGGACGAGCACACAAAAGAAACGAATTTGTCACGTGCTAGAAAATGGAATGAAGTAGGTGGCGCTGGTGTCGCCGTCCTGGCGGGTGTTTGAGTGTGGGGGCTGTAACGGCTCACCGCTCTCTTCTGGGGGGGTTTTGATAAGGGAGAGATCTTTCGAGTATATTTCCGTGGTAGTGGTATTTCACTCACCCTTCATTATACCGACGTCTTCCTGAGAAGACGCCGACTGGGGGTAGTAACCCCAGCTTTCCTGAAAGCTCTTTTTCTCTGGTATATCTAGCATTGTTATACCTAGAAATTCGTGCTGTAATGGAATTTCACCGCTGACACGGGACTGGACTCAGAAAAGTATATTGAAAATCGCTGATTTTCAGTTATCAGTGATTTTCGTAGATTGTCGCCACACCTATAAAGAAACGGAACCCCGCCGATAACCGGGGACTGCCTGTAATTTAATTATATAGCATTAGTGACCCATGAAATTATGTCCCAGAAAAAAAATTAGTAATAGTATTAAAGTAATATTTTCCTTTTCTTTCAGATTCCTTTTGGTCCACTTCGTATCCATGAGTATGAGAGTATAGTAGAAGGAGCTGAAGCAAATGACACACTTGGAATTCATAAAATTGTTGAAGTTGTTGTAAAGAATGGCTTGAAAGATTTTACAAATTTACATTACCAGGTAAAATGAGCTTTCACTTTCACTTTCATTCATTTATTTTGATATATTGATGGAATAGTGGAGCACTCATATTTTAATTTCCTATTTGTCTGATATTTCTGGATTTAAAATTGTATTTTTTAAATAGCAATATACAGTACATTCATTTGTTATGCATATGCACACACATCTTGTGTTTTATCCAGGTGTCCTTAACTCATTATGTCAATTGAGACAGATAGTTAGATTATCAGACAAGCTAACTTCACTTTAGCCATTTCATGCCAAGATGAGAGTGGTCCATGGTAAAAGTCATGTGAGTGATCCCTTCCCTCTTCTAATCAGGGGTTACAATGAGGAATTGCATTTGGTAAAAATGGATAAATAACCTGTACATATGTTAACCTATGCAAGTGAAGTGACACAACCAATTACAGTAGTATGCCAGGATGGAATGAAGGATAACTGCTCCATCTTGACAGTACCATGGCTTCAGAGTCTTATGAGGGATCACCTTCCCTCATTTATGATGGAGTTCTGTGAGAAATTAACAGTGAATACAGAGGGATAAAACACCATAGATATGCTAATCTTCTGACACGATAACTTACCTAATGTCAGGATAAAATGTAGGATAACTGCTCTCTCCTTGCAATATCTCAGAAGTATCACGGCCTGTTGCTTTTCACTCAGGCTTGTGTGGTCGACACTTATACCACCAATCAATATACAGTGTAGTTAAAACTCTTCGGTCTCATGATCGTAAGGTCTGAGGACAATGTCTTTGATTATCACCCTGTAAACCTTGAAACTTCCTCAAAGGAGATGCTTCCAAAGTAAGCCAATTAGTTTCCCACCTTCTGGATGTCATGCAATGTAGGAAAGGATTGCCCTCCCCCCCCTTTTAATTAAAGGCAACAAGGTGATTCTTGGCCCATTCAGTGAGAGCAGCTTGCCAACTGAATTGGTGGCAAGGCCATTGTCCATGAACAGGTCCATCAGAAATTCAGAATGATTTCAATTGTAATTTCAATCGGTCATAGATAAACAAAGTCTATAGTTTTTACACTAGGTACCTAACAGTGTTAGATGAAAAATCTGTACGTGGACCAAATTTTGAAAATCCACGTGTGAAGGTTGGAGCTATAAGAGGATCATGTGTAGATGACTTTTTCTCTTACAGTCTTAGATAGGATAATATATGTCAGTGGAATTGATTTCCTTGTCCATTATATCAAAAAGAACCAATGACTAGTGGAATTGCTTTCCTTGTCCATTATATCAGAATGAACCAATGACTGTTGGGCCAATCTGTGGGCTACCAGGTAGGCATCACTGTTGAGGTAGAAGTTTGTTCAAAACCTTTGAAATCTAGGACAGTGGAGGAAAGAGGCAGATTATCCTCTGTCTGTTTCAGTCTTGTAGGAACACAGTCTCTTCCTATTGTTGAGTGTCCAGGAAGTTGATGGTTCTCCCATGCTTAACTTTTGGATGTGGAAGCAGATTGGCAATTGCTTGAATGGAGGTTTTGTCTAACATCTACTTCTTCAAAGCTGCCCTCTGCCCTGACAGGGAGTCTGCTGTCATGTTGAGTGACCCGGCTGGGGTGGATTGCTGAAAAATGCCATGGAGTGGATTGTTGACAAATGCCACTTCCATGCTGAAGCCATCAGCATGATGGACAACATAACTGCATTGAGAGAAACTGAGGAGGAGCAGAGACTTTTGATACAAGTCATCACTATTATGTTATTCAGGACCAACTGGATTTGGGTCTCCTTTGGAGGTTTTAAAGTTTTAAGAGACAGGAAGATGGTCATCATTGCCAAGGAGTTGATATGACACCTCTTTAATTAAAAACTGGTGACCATCCAGTTGCCTGACGACCCCTCCCAGTGGTCCCCCCTAAACTGTCAAGGAGGCATCCATGTGTATAACTACCTGCATAGCTAGGATAGTCAGGTTAACCTGTTTGGCAAGAACACCCTTCTGGGTCCATGGACAAAGTATCTTGCTGAACCCCTGCTTCTGCAGTTTAAATTCACTGCAAAGCCTCTTCCAGCCTTCCACTGTTAACATTATTTAGTTACAGTTTGAGAATTTGATCCACCACAGGCACAAGCTGTAACAGGCCTGTGAGCCATTCCAGCTGTTGGCAGGAGACCTTGGATTGGGCTTTAACCCTTGTAGATATTTTCTGAATCAAGTACTGTCAAACCGCGGATTTTGTACGTTTTGGACTTCATCAAAATTTTGACTCAGGCTTCGTACATCTGCTCGGAGATCATATACCTGGAAACGCTCCTTCCAGAGGCCCACCGCATGACTAGGCCCTGTACCAAGCACCCAAATGCATTGAGTGCAACTCTTAAATAAGCCATCATGGGTCCAAAGAAAGTTCCAAGTACCAGCCCTTCGGTAAAAAAGACAAGAAACACGATAGAGTTTAAGAAAGAAATTGTAGCAAAGTACGAAAGTGGCGTACGCATGACTGATCTTGCTAGGATGTACGGCAAGTCCGTATCAACAATCAGTCCCACCTTAACAAAGAAAAAAGAAATCAAGGAAGCTGATGTTGCGAAAGGGTTAACTTCATTAACGAAACAGGGATCGCAACTAGTCGAAGATGTTGAGGAGCTGTTGTTGGTGTGGATCAGCAAAAAACAGTTAAGTGGGAGATAGTGTGTTGGTGGCAATAATTTGTGAAAAGGCAAGGATGTTGCATGCTGATCTCACTAAGGAAATGCATGCAACAAGTGCTGCTGCTATTAGTGAATTTAAGGCCAGCAGAGGCTGGTTCGAAAAATTCAGAAAGCGAACAGGCATACATAGTCTCTTAAGGCATGGGGAGACTGCTAGTTCCTACAAACTTGCCACTGATGAATTCATTGAGGAATTCAAAGAGTACGTAAAGGCTGAAGGATTCCTCCCCCAACAAGTCTTCAGTTGTGACGAAACAGGCCTCTTTTGGAGAAAAATGCCAAAGAGGAGCTACATCACGTAGGAGGAAAATGCACTTCCAGGACACAAACCTATGAAGGATAGGCTAATTCTCTTGTTCTGTGGGAATGCCAGTGGGGATTTCAAAGTGAAGCCTATACTGGTGTATCACTCTGAAACTCCCCATTTGTTCAAGAAAAACAATGTCATCAAGAATAAATTGCCTGTGATGTGGAAGGCTAACAGAAAAGAATGGGTCATGAGGCAAATTTTCATTGAGTGGGTCAATGAAGTGTTTGGCCTTATGGTGACGAAACACCTCCTGGAAAATAACCTGCCACTCAAATACCTCCTGGTAATGGACAGTGCTCCTGTTCATCCTCTGGGCTTGGAAGACCAATTGTTAGATAAATTCAAATTCATCATATTGTTAGATAAATTTAAATTCATCACAGTGAAGTTCTTGCCCCCTAATACACAGCTCATGGACCAATGGATCATTTCAAACTTCAAGAAACCACACACCAAAGCGCTGTTCCAATGGTGCTTCGAAGTGACCTCGGACGCTGAATTGACCCCTCAGAGAGCTCTGGAGGGATCACTTCAGTATCTTCAATTGCACAAGCCTTATAGATAAGGCTTGGCAGGGAGTGACTTCCAGGACAATGAACACTTCTTGGAGAAAATTGTGGCCAGGATGTTACCTCAAGAAGGATTTTGAAGGATTTGTGGCTAACCCTGCCAACCCTACGCCTGTTGCAGAATCCATAGTGTCTTAAGGAAGTCCATGGGCTTGGATGTGAGTTGGGATGACATGCTGAAAGAGCTAGTGGATGCCCACAGGGAAGAGCTAACCACAGCTGCAAGACCTTCAGCAAGAACAGCAACAGCAGATAAGGAATCAGAAGAGGAGGAGGAAGAGAGAGGGAATAATGTGCCTACTTCAGTGATTAAGGACATGTTTGCAAAATGGAGTGATGCAAAAAATGTTTTGGAGAATTATCACCCTAATAAAGGTGATGTAATCTGTGTCTCCGACATGTTCCATTTTAGGCAAATCTTGAAGAGACACCAGAAACAAATGTCTCTTTGCCAGTAAAAAACAAAGAGGGGTAAGTAACCCCAGATTGTGCCAGTAAAAAACAAAGAGGAGAAGTAACCCAAGTTAGGGCCTTGATACCTGAAGTCCTTCTGGAGGGGGAGTTCTCTTCCAAACGATAACCTCTCCTCCTCCCTCTCCATCTTCCATACACTAACAAGAGTCTTCCATAAGGTAAGAGTGATGTCAGGTGTTCATTTAGCCATTTCATTAGCCATTTATATTTATGTCTCATTGTTTTCTGTGTAAAACTATATTCTATATAAAATGTATTTTTAAAAATATTTTTGGTGTCTGAAATGCATCAATTGGATTTATATTCTTCCTTATGGGAATTATTGTTTTGGAGTTCATACGTTTCAGACTTTGTCAGATGTTCTAGAACAGATTATGTATGAAATCTGAGGTTCCATTGTATATGCAAAGCATATACCATTGGTGTGGTTGGGCAGGTTGACCCAGTGCTGTAAGATCATTGCCACCTGGCAGAGAGGGAGTCTCTGTAAAGGGCTAGGAACTGAAGAAGAAACAGTGCTTGGGGGAGGGGATTTCCTTGGGAAGAGGGGGATCACTTTTGGGGTCCTCCTCAATGTCAGATTTTACGTAGGAGAGCCTGAATCCACTTCAGGAAGTTGTCTTCATGTGAGAACAAGGCCAGCACACCAAACCCTCTCGGGTAAGAAAGGAGAGTTCAATGGCTTGGTCCACATCTTGCCATTCGTTTAGGGTATCTGTTCCTATTAATGCTGAGAGACCTTGGATTCTGACATCTTTGTAAGCTTACTAGAGTATTGTATGCATTTTGGGTGGGAAGGAGCTCTGCTGGGAAGATGTATGAGTATTCTCTTCCACCTATACTCCTACTGGAACTGGGAACCTGAATGGCTATTTTAAACAGAGATCACCACCATCTGGGATGGTTGCCATGAGCCTATGAACAGATCTCACATGTCCAATGACCATTCAGCTCACCTTTGATGTCTGCAAAGGGTGTTTGTGACGTGTGGTATGTGCTGTCCTCGCTGGCTCCTTTGACGAGAACAGATTGCCAATTTTAAAACTAAAAACACCATTTCAAATCTTTACATCTTTAAAAGTATGTGTTAGTCATGTTTAATTTTTCTTTCTATTAAACCATTGATTTTATGTGATACTTAGGGAAATCTTAAATATAATGCTTAGTCAAAACATGCCAATATTAAATCCTCACCCAATTAAGAGTTCCTTTGTCTGTTTAAATACATATTTTGGTGACAAATTTACAGAAATATAATTAAACTAAAGGCATTATTCATAAAATACAAATAGTTTAACACAACAAAAAAGAAGTACAGGAAAAATTGTTATCCAGTTAAGGTAAAAGTACTTGTAACTCAGACAGATAAGTACCTGAATTAGGGCACAACAAGAGATTTGATCAACATGGGGTTCATGAAGATAGTGAATGGTAACAATGGAACCTGGCATGACCAAGGAACTTTAAGAAAAAGTAAATCCTCCCAAGCAGTAAAGTACGTAGTACTAAGGGAAAAAAAGAGCAGTTCTTATAATGGAACTAGAAAGGGAACCAGGAATTGCAAAAATACAAGAGCACTCTTATATATACATACATACATACACACACACACACACATATATATACACACACACACACAGTAAACCCCCCAGATTCGCGTTCTCACGATTCGCGGACTCATGTATTCACGGATTTCTCTTTGGAACGTGTCTACCCATTATTTGCAGAAAATTCGCCCATTTGCAGTATTTTTCACTGAGAAATATTCACTGAATACTGTATTTTCATCTCATTTTCGTGACTAAATGCACTTTTTGTGATAAAACTATTAAAATACTCAGGTAATGCTTGAGTTACGATAATTCACCTTACGATGATTCGATTTTGCAGTGGGGTAAGCAATTAATACCGGTACCAGAATAGTATTTGTAAAATATTTTTAAATTTCGCGTGGATGCAGGCAGCAGCGTAATCGGGCAGTGAGGGAGACCAAATTACAAGAGAGAACTTTTCCTCCATCTCTTTACCCTATCTTCTTGTTAAAAAAAGTAAAAGAGAATGGTTAAAGTATTGTTAGTAACATTATATTCATGCATAAATACGTACAGCCATAAACAACCGACCAAGAAACTGTTGTTTTGCTTATAACCGAATCGGATAACAACAGCCATTTACCTGGTATTTCAACCATCGTACGGTAATAAACAATTACTGTAGATTATGGCACAAATGACATTAAGTAGAATAGGACTGATATATTTTTACACTATACCCTTACTCGGTATGGATAAAAGATCTTCAAGGAAATATACTGCTAAATTTTGAGAAAACAATGTTCAAGCTGCAAATGGCTATACAGTTAATTATTGTGCATCAGCAACATGGATGAAACTCAATCGTAATTAAAATTGAAGAGAAAGTATTTTAATCACGACTACTAGGCATGAAAGAACACATTACTGTTATTTTTATGCCGGTAAACGGTAAATACGTAAAGCTTGTATTATAATGAAATCAAGTGAAAATGGCGAATGGAATCTTGAACTTTTTTTTACACAAAACAAACATCCCCAAACGGCCATCGTCATCTAATGAAAATAATAGATAAAATAATTTCACAACGAGACGTATTTTAGCTATATTTTGACTTAAAAACACTTCGTATGATGAAAAATAACCTTGCCCCATATAAATAAAGTATCTAGAGATACATTTACACTAACTAGGAGCAAGAAAAGCACTCTGAACTGAGTTAAATGCAGCGAAGTAAACGCCGCGTAAACATTTCCAAGCCAAAACATCAATCGCTATGATCGCAATTTATAATACAAAAGCAATATAAGAATATATACAATATTATTGGATAAAGTGAATTAAAGCATAACACTTTAAAAGATCCATGGAAAAGATGCATATTCGTTATGTTGACGTTTGTATAATACGATATGTGAATATATAAAAGAGTATAATGTAGGCTATGCTACCGTGTATGTAAACAATATACCATAGTGTAGGCTAAGCTAATTCTTGTTTGTTATTCAATTTCTCTTTGTATAGAATTATCATAAGTCATTTTGCATGAACCTCCAGAATTAGCTGATATTAATAATTATTGTACCATGTATGTAAAGAGTATATTTTATAGTGTAGGCTAGTCTACCATATATGAATACAGTTCATGGCACCGAATACCCTAATGTAGGCTAGGCTATGTTCAAGATACGTGTTGTTATTTCTTACGTTTTTTCCAACAAACAATGGTTTTTTTTTTTTTAACCTAACCCCACCGTAAGTAGGATAATACCTGTATAAGCATTTTTAGTTTGATTAGTGTGTGTTTGAACTATCAAAATAGGCAGTTCTAAGTGTTTTTAGGAGGGTTCTAAGTATTCACGGGTTTTAGCTATTCGAGGGTGTGTGGTACATCATCCCCTGCAAGTACTTTGACAAGTTTACTGTTTATTATATATTACATATATATATATCCCTAAAAATATATATATATATATATATATATATATATATATATATATATATATATATATATATATATAAATATATATATATATATACATATATGTATGTGTATATATATATATATAGTCATAAAATGTTTTTTATATATAACATGTTATATATGTGTGTTTTGTGTGTCACCTAACAGTAATTTGTTTTTTGAACATGTTTAAGTTTTAAAAACCTAACAGTAATTTGTTCTTTTGATATTTTTTTTTATTCAACTTTGGTTATTAATCATACGGTTAACAATATAAAAAAGAATGGTGAGTGAAAAATTCATATTACGAAAAATGACGAAACATTTTGAAAAATTTCACTTCAGATGATTGGGCAAAAGAGTCAAAGAAGAAACAATACTTCGAATCCAGATAAAAGCTTATTGACTAATAAAGTAATATTGAATAATCATCAATGAAATTATATATAAATAAAGAAAGAAAGAATTCAACCATTATTGTTTTCAAAAACAAAAAAGAAAAAATCTCATAAAGTCGTATGTTATCGTGTGACTCCTCATTCGGTCAGGAAAATTAAACTAAACTGTCTCGTCACTTGCACCGATAAGATGGGCAACAGATTGCCACGCCACAATCATTAGCTTGCATAAGACTAATGTCTCTATTGTAGATATTGCTCGGCAGCTTAGCGCAAATAAAACAACCATGTATAGAGGAATAAAACAACAGAGAGAACAAGGAAATATGATAAATTCATTGTAAAAATTGGAGGACGACCCCATTGTTGCATTACTGTTTAAGGATCATCATGGGATAATCACTGAAGGAGCTCCGCCTAACTCCCCTGACAAGCCGGTGTTGCCATAAAGAGAGAACATTACACTTTCCCTTCAAGTTGCTGCTCAAACCATCCGTAACAGGCTACATGAGACCAAAATATTATTTCATCATACTCCTGCCAAGAAACACTTCATATCAGCAAAACACAAAGAATAGAGGCTAGGGTTTGCGTTATAATATAATCCAGTGGCCGATGATTTCTGTAAGAATCATCTTCTGCGAAGAGGAGGAGACATTCTCCGCTGATGAGCATGGTAGTCTTCTTCACTGCTAGCGTTTAGCATTAACTAAATTAATGTTGAACTTCTTGCTAATTTTAATTCTTTAGAAACTTAGATAATAAGAAGTACAAAAATAGGCGTTATATATTCGGTTAACTTCATAAGAGGCATCAAAATGATAGGCCTAAGTAGCAATGAAAGAAATGAGAAATTATGCATGATAAATGGCATTATATATATATATATATATATATATATATATATATATATATATATATATATATATATATATATGTGTGTGTGTATGTGTGTGTGTGTGTGTGTGTGTGTGTGTATATTACTATGTATTCACAATATATTCTGTGTATTACAAAAACAGATGTGAAATCTGTAATCTGTTAGTCTAGTTCAGTATATTTTATATTAAGTTTCACTAGTTCACAATATACATAGGATTAGTCATTCAAAAATTTGATTAATAATAATGTGCAAGCAAATCTTTACAAAAGTCGTATTTGTTGATGTTAATAAGACTAATAGTTCAACTTATAACAGTCGTAGGCCTATGTCTACAAAGTTCACACATATGAAGGAGATAAAATGATAGAGATGGCAGTTGGAGATGAAAATATTAAAATATAAGAACAGCGATGACCTCTAAAGTATTAGAGTAACATCCTTTTATTAAGTAAAGTATGACAACAGTAAGCAGTATCAGAAAAAGCCCTATTTAAGGGAAACTGCAGGTAATTTCTCGGACCCACCCCTATAATGTCCATTTGTTTCACGCGCTTACAACTGAGTTGCCAAATGGCGCCCGATGTCGCTATTATAAGCTGTTGTCCGAAAAGTTTTGATGTATGTTGGAATGTGATGAATATACAGTAAACCTCCTGTATTCGCGGTCTCACGATTCACGGACTCACCTATTCGTGGATTTCACCATGGAACATATATATGCATTATTCGCTGAAAATACACCCATTCGCGGTATTTTTCACTGAGAAATATTCACTAATTACTGTATTTTCATCTCACTTTCATGATTAAATGCACTTTTTGTGATAAAATTCTTAAAATACTCAGGTAGTGCTCAAGTTATGATAATTTGCCTTATGATAGTTCGATTTTGCAGTGGGGTAAGGGGTTAATACCGATATGACAATATTTATAAAATATTTTTAAATTTCGCACGGGCACAGCCAGCAGCGTACAATCAGGCAGCAAAAGAGAAAAAATTACAATAGACCAACTTCTTTTCCTCCATCGCTTTATCATATCTTCTAGTTAAAATAATATAAGAGAATTATAAAAGTATCATTAGTAATGTTATACTCTTGCGTAAATGCGTACAGTCATAAACAGCCGACCGAGAAACTGTTGTTTTGCTTATCACTGAATCGGATAACAACAGCCGTTTTGCTTGTATTTCAACCATCGTACGGTAATACACAATTACCATAGTTATAGTACAAATGAAGTTAAGTAGAATAGGACTGATATATTTTTACATTACACCCTTATTCGGTATGGATAAAAGATCAGCAAGGAAATATACTGCTAAAATTAAGCTGCAAGTTGTAGCTGAAGCTGAAAAAACAATGTTCAAGCTGCTAATGACTATAAATTATCGTGCATCAGCAACATGGATGAAACTCGACCGTAATTAAAATTGAAGAGAAAGTATTTTAATCAAAACTACTACGCATGAAAGAACACATTACTGTTACTTTTACGCTGATAAACGATAAATACGTAAAGCTCATATCATGAAATCAAGTGAAAATAGCAAACAATTTTGATTTTTTTTTTACACAAAACAAATGCCCCCAAACAGCCAACGTCATCTATTAATGAAAAAAATAGCCAAGTTAATTTCATGAGACATATTTAAGTTATATTTTGACTTGAAAACACTTCACATAACGAAAAATAACCTTGCCCCATATAAATAAAGTATATAGAGATTCATTTACACTAACTAGAAGCAAGAAAAGTGCTCTGAGTTAAATAAAGCAAAATAAACTTACCGCATAATCGATTTCCAAACCAAAACATTAATGGCTATGATTGCATTTTATAATGCAAAAGCAATATAAGAATATATACAGTATTATTGGATACAGTGAATTAAGGCATAACATTTTAAAAGATCCATGGAAAAGATGCATATTTGTTTTGTTGATTAGTATAATGTGATATTGTGCAAATATAGAGTACAGTATAATGTAGGCTAGACTACCGTATATGTATACGATATACCATAGTGTAGGCTAAGCTAATTCTTGTTTGTTATTCAGTTTCTCTTTGTATTGAATTATCATAAGTCGTAGGCTAAGCTAATTCTTGTTTGTTATTCAGTTTCTCTGTGTATTGAATTATCATAAGTCACTTTGCATGAACCTCCAGAATTAGCTGATATTAGTAATTACTATACCATGTATGTACAGAGTATTCTTTATAGTGTAGGCTAGGGTTTTTGAGTCCTTTGTTGGCCATGACCATGTTCGATGGGCCGGAGTTCGATTCTTAAATGAAATGAAGAGTTAGAGGAATTTATTTCTGGTGATAGAAATTATTTCTCGCTATAATGTGGTTCGGTTCCACAATAAGTTGTAGGTCCCGTTGCTAAGCCAACTGGTTCTAGCCACGTAAAATAAGTCTAATTTCGGCCAGCTCTAGAGAGCTGTTAATCAGCTCAGTGGTCTCCAAAACTAAGCAAATTTTAGTGTAGGCTAGGCTATATTCGAGATACGTTTTTTTCCAACAAATGATGGGTTTTTTTGGAACCTAACCCCATCGTAAGTAGGATAATAAATGTATAAGCATTTCTAGTTTTTTTTGTGTGTTTGAACTATCAGAATAGGCAGTTCTAAGTGTTTTTAGAAGCGTTCTAAGTATTTGCGGGTTTTAGCTATTCACGGGGCGGTATGGTACGCATCCAACACGAATATGGGTGGTTTACTTATACATAAAGGCAATACCACGAAGGAAAGACATTCCATCACTTTTCTTTCCTTTGTATATATACATATATATATATATATATATATATATATATATATATATATATATATATATATATATATAGATATATATATATATATATATATATATATATATATATATATATATATATATATATATATATATATATATACTGTGTATATATATATACAGTAATACTTCGATCTTACACGATTGAGTTGAGAAATTCACACACACATGAACTTTTCACTGGAACCTAACTAATGGGCATACGCGATTTTTTCACAGACACACGAAATTCTCGAGAAACCCTGCAGAAGTGGGTGTTTAATTTTTGAAGTAATTTACAAGTTTTCATGCTTTTATGTGTAAAATCTGTATGAAAAATGCATTTCATTCTTTTATGTGTAAAATCTGTATGAAAAATGCATTTCATGCTTCTATGTGTAAAATCTGTATGAAAAATGCATTTGATGTTTTAATGTGCAAAATCTCTATGAAAAATGCATTTCATGCTTTCATGTTTAAAATCTCTATGAAAAATGCATTTCATGCTTTCATGTGTACAATCTGTATCGAAAATGTATTATTTTTATTTTTGTACATGCATAAATATGATGCAAAGGTAATTTCAGCACATTCATTTAATGTACTTTTACAAGATGTGATACCCATTTGCAAAGTTACTGCACTTTTCAAAGATGATACCCCTGCAGAAAATGCTTGTTTAATGTTTGAAGTACATTTATAAGTTTTCATGCTTTTAACTGTAAAATTTATATGGAAAATTTATATTTCTGGATCGGGGTCCCGTGTCACCTGGTGAAATAGTCCATTCAGCACTTATTTCTAGGTAATTCCGTTGCTAGATACCAGAGAAAGCTAAATGAAATGCTGGAGTTACTACCCCAGAGCGAGCTCCACTAGATGGAGTCGTGTATGGAAAAGGGTGAACTACAAAACACGGAACCTTATCCTATAGAGATTCCCAATGTCAAAAGTCCCAACGAGAGGTGCCGATACAAGCCCATGCACTACTCATGGACTGTATACAAGGCAACACTAGCCGATTCCATTTTAGCACGTTTTTTTGTTCACACGTAATTTCGTTGTGATCCTTATTTTGTGCTCTATTTTGGATTTTTATGGCATCCTCGCAAGGTTCTTCTTCAATTACTTGAGTACCAGTGTTTTGTTGTTTTTTAGGCGATTGAGTCTTCTTATTTTCCTTTAATTTAATATTTAAAGGAATTTATAACGCCCGTCTCGATCTCCTCTCACGTCATCTCTTGACCTCTCTTGGTCTTGGGTCGGCATATTTGTTTTGTGTTTTTATTTGTATCCCTTTTTATTTGGGATGTTTTACCTTTAATGATCCCTAACTTTAGTGGGTTTGATTAATTTTTGTTTGTTCTGTACCCATTTACTACGAGAAGTGCTGTTTAGCGTTTAGGCTACTAATAGAGCTACCCCCTCGGCCCATTCGCTTTTATCATGGCTTCAGTACGAGAGTGATTTTTATTACGGAAGTGATGTTTAGCGTTTAGGCTACTTGGCTACCCACTCGGGCCCATTCGCCTTTATCATGGCTTCATTACGGAGTGATGTTTAGCGTTTAGGCTACTTGAGCTACCCCCTCAGGCCCATTCGCTTTTTATCGTGGCTTCATTACGAGAAATGTTGTTGAGCGTTTAGGCTGAATAGCTTCCCCTTTTATTAGCCCATTACGCTTATTATCATGGCCTCATTATGCTTTATTTTTGTCACTCACTTCTCTTAGCCTTTGGGGATCTTATTTTCATTGGTACTGTTACACGGTTTTTACTTTGTTTTTATAATTTTGTTTATTTTTTGAATTTTGTGTTCCCTTCCTGGTCAAGTGCTGTCTTGCTGTTTAGGCTACGTGGTTCCCCTCGGGCCTATTCGCTTCTTATTTTGGCTTTATTTTGCCTTGTTTTAGACTCACTTCTGTAAGTGTATGGGAACATGATTTTCATTGTTACATTTAATTTTTTGACCTTGTGCTTGGATGCTTTTGAATTTTGTTAATTTTGGGATACTTTCATTTAACTGGAGGTCGGTCATGTCCCTTCACGTCCATGTTGTGTTGGGCCTGCCTATCCTCCTACATGTACCTTATAGACAATTTTTGTTTTATTATGATTTTTTTGAGTTATTGGTTAGCCTTTACCCTCTCCTAGGCTTCCTTCCTTTACATCGCCTCAGTTAGGTTAGCCTAGGGTTGGCTGTAACACTTTTTGCCTTCGGGGAAAAAATTCGTTAAGGAGGGGGACGATCTCGATCTGTACGTATGAGTTTCATGTCGGTGATCTCGTTCTGTACATGTGTGTTTTTATGTCTGGTGCTTCCCTTTGTTTGGTTTTGACTTGGATATATTGCCTGAAACGTCCACCCTCTCTCCTGTTTCCTTTTCACTTAGGCTAATGTTCCTAATAAGTTAAGCTGGAATAGCGAGGGTTTACCTAAATAGCCTATCCTAGTTCAATCCTTCTTTGGGTTGCTTACCAATGGTGACCGGGAGTGCTCTCCCCACTCCTGTTCACACTTCTTTTACCGACTATATATATGTTATTTTGTGGTTTCGAGAGTCCCCTTCTCTCCCTTTTATCCTTTGCTCTCTCTCTCCCCCTTGGTTTGTTTTCAAAGTTTGTTAACTTTCCAAGGCTTGAGAGCAATTATCCTTATTTTATGTCGTAGCCTAAATCCCTCCTCTGCATTGATTGATTGTCCTTTGGTGTGTCTGAGTTGGCACTCCACCTGGACCTGGAGGTGACCAGGAGTGCTCTCCCCACTCCTGTTCACACTCCTTTTATCTTTCATTGCTCTCCTGGCCGTAGAGGTTTTTGCCCTTCCTCTCCTTTTCTCTCGCTCTTGTCGTACAACACAGCTTACATAGCGAGGGGATCTATGAGAATCTCTGGGCGCCCGGGGAGTGCTGTCCCACCCCTGGTCGCTGCTTTGGGTTACCAACCTCCTGGCCTATCCTTCCCCCTTCCTTTTACGTCGACTATTTCCCTTCGTGGTGCTTCCTACATGTTCGCACCTCACTGTTGGGATCTCATACGAGGCCAGTTAGCGTTTTCCACCTAACTGTCTTCTGCTTTATTTACTTTCTCGTTCCCCATGTCCTTTTTGCTACTACCTGTTCGGTGTTTCGTTATCTTGTTGGGCGCTCTCCTGCTTACTGCTACGGCGGTTTTAGTGTTTAGCAGTCGGCGTTTATTCCCCCCACCGCTATCACTTCCGTTCAGGATATCCTCCTCCGGGGTTTTCCTCTCTTGGCTCGGAGTGCGCCCACTTCCGAACAGTTCATAACCTTCCCACATTTTGTTCAAACATGATCGCTATTGAATGTTCCGTTGACTCTGTTTTTATGTCTATGAGTTTTGTCCTGTTAGCCCGGTTTTCTCTCCGGTTTTCTCCGGGTTTTCCTGGTCTGACTAGGCTATGGCTGCTACGGTACTCTGCTCGGCATCCGTTCCAACATGCCCTTTTCTCATACGTTTTCAGCTGGTTTTGTCAAGTGCAGGAATGCTCCGCTATCCTACAACAAACCAGCGTCACGGAGTCTATAGCTCCCATTCCGGTGCGCAGTCTGTTTTGGATTTATAGTTTGGCACGGAAGGTTATGAAGCATGCGCTATGCTCTCCTCGAGCAGGCTTCTTGATGAACCCGTAGGTTTTATATATACCTGTCGGTTTTGGGTCTCCGCCAAACTCCGCCTCATGTGACTTATTCTTGACTCGGAAGGTTGTAAAGTACGCTATGCTCTCTCCGAGCAGGCTACTTGATGAATCCGTAGGTTTTATTTACACCAGTCGGTTTTATCGCCACCAAACGCCGCCTCCTTTGGCTTATTATTAGTCGTTTGGCACCCGGCAGATTGAGTTATGCGCTATGCTCTCCCGAGCAGGCTACCTGATGAATCCGTTGTTTTCATATATACCTGTCGGTTTTACCTCCGTCAAGCTCCGCCTCATGTGGCTTATTAATAGTCGCTCTTTCGAACTCCGTCTCGGCGGGATTTCGTTAATTCGGTAGGTTTCATATAAACCTATCGGTTCTCCGCCTCTTGTGGCTTATTAATAGTTAATCTTTCGGTGTTTGGACTCTCTCCGGGCGAGATTCTCGGTGGATCGGTAGGTTTCATATACGCCTATCGATTTCCTCCGCCAAACTCCGTTTCCAGGCGAGATTCTGGGTAAATTGGTAGGTTTCATATACACCTATCGGTTTTTCCTTCGCCAAACTCCGTCTTATATAACTTATTGATAGTTGTTCCTCCGGTGTCTGGGGTCCTAATTTTTCCCCTCCTGAGGCCGGCGCAAGTCTCGTAACTCTTCGCCTCAAGTTAATTGTTTACGGAGAGTTTTCTGAAGACGTTGCGGCCTTCTGTCTGTTCTCGGACCTGTGAACATCGTCCCGGAGCGATAAGTAGGTGCGGGAATAATTGAGACAAACCTTTTCCGCTTAGCTCGGAATTAGGTGAGGCAAACTTTTCCTTTAGGGGATTCGTTACCTTCTCATCCCTTTTCGACGGTTCCTGGTCTACCGTCCCTAAGGTGAAGTCAGTAAAAAAAAAAAAAAAAAAGACCACCCTTTTTTAAACCAAGAAGACCCGCTCCGGGCCCCCTCATGGCGCCTCGGATTTCTAATCCGGTGCCATCTACGAGTTTGGCCTCGTCTTCTGAAAGGGACACGGCCCAAGCAAAGCAAGGCGGTTACCCCCTCCTTCCTTTGTTGAAAACTCTTTTACGGGTCTCCTTATAAGGAGCTCGTTATGAGGGTCATTGTCAGCCTATTAAACTAACTATCTACGTCATGGTCCATACCTTCCCTTTCCCAGGAGCTTAAATCCCAAGAGATTAATCTCAAGACTCATTGTCAATGGATCACCTGTTAAGTCCTGCTCCGTTCTGAATTCTATCGTTCGGACATCTCCACCTCTTTTCCCCTCAGTCTGGGGAATCTTGGTGCCTTCCTTTATGCTTCCCAGCATGAAGGCACCCTCCTGTCGGGGTGTGGGCACACGGAGGTTGGTGGAAGGGCATTTCTTCCCTTCCGGTCTGGTATCCTCTTATCCGGTTTTACCAGACTGTCAGAACGAGCATGGCATCTGTCTGGCAGGATCCATAAGTGAGCCCTCAGCTAGGGCTGGACACATCGTCTCCCTGAGGACTCTAACGGAGTGGCAGGCGGAGAATTCAAGTTCACGCCAGCTGTGGGGTCTTACCGTGCTCTCTTTGAGAGCCCTGTTTCTACCCCTTGTGCTCCGAATGTAGCCCTCTTATCAACAGGCTTGTTTTGAAAATGTATCGCTGAGGCATTTCCGGGAGACAGATATCACAGATACATTCACAGTGAATCTTCTGACCCCGGACTACGCTTCTAATTTATTCAGCGTACAGCTCCCTAAGCTTCGAGTCAATTTTCGGAAGCTTAAACAGGGTGTAAGTCAGGCTTGCCCGTTCCGCCTTGAGCTGAAAAATCTTATGAACAGTTTCACCTGGAGAATTAATCTTTTCCCAGGTGGGCGTTGTTACGCCCGTCTGGGGCTACTATTGTTACCCAGAGCCTCCGTTCTCATGGGTGTCTACCCTCGAGCAGAAACGGTCTGATCTTGCCGGGACCTGTCCCAAGTCCGCAAGAAGTTCATGTAGTTCAAGAGCCCCCTGCTCAGGCGGTGGTGCAGGCTCTTCAGGTCTCTGCCCTAGACAGCCGTCAGCTCTCACTCCCAGCCTCCACCTCGATGTGTGCGGGTTCAGCCAACACATCAGCCCCTTGTAACGCCCCTGTGTGTCTCTGCCTCCCCACGTGCCCGCCGGAGTTTTCTTTGCTTTATACGAAAACCCTAAGGAAAAGAATTTTCACTAGACATTTGGCCAGAGGCTCTGACCCTCGGGGTTATCATAGGAGCAGGGATGCATCCTACTCCTCTCCGAGAAATTGGGAAGGCATTCGCTTCACGGGAGGCAATCAAGCCTCCTCCCTATAGTATTTCTCATATGGGTGAGAGGCTGTACCATTTTCGGGGCCACTGGAACTTCAGTTCCTGGGCCCAGAGTATAGTTATCAGGGCCCGGGGTGGAGCTGGACTGTTGTTCCCCCCACCAATCAGGTTCAATCAGCCTCCGGCCAAAGTTCTGGGGGTCTTTGCGAATGGCCTGTCAGGCTTTTTCAGTCTGCCAAGGAAGTTCCCTTCCACTGGAAAATTTTTCCGGGCGTGTCCCGTTTGTTTTCCTTATTCATGCGGCAAGTCTCGGTTGCTTACAGTCTTGTGGGTTCGGATCCTACTGCGCCGTGGAGCCGTAACCACCTCTATAGACCTTTCCAACGCTTCCTTTCACATCTTGGTTGCAGAAAGGTCCTACCCCTTCTTGGGATTCAGACTCGGGAGCAGGCGTACCCCCTTCAGGTTCATGCCCTCCTCAATGCGGCTCCAGAGTCTTTGCCAGTTTGAACAATACCGTAGTTCAACAGCTCCGGTATTAGGAGGCTATGCTAGCTGCATATCTAGTTGCCTGGCTCATTTGGGCACCCAGCGTCGGGAATTGCCTGAGGGCGCCGGTCATTATAATCGGTTTCTAGAGTCTTTGGGCTTCTAAGTAACCAGGAAGGAATCCCACCTGATTCAGGAGGGTAGCCTTCGTAGTTATGAATCCAGTGGAAGTGGAAAGAGATAGCAAGGGCATCTTATCATTTCATCATCTCAAGCATACCTCTCCCGTGCCCAAGAAAAGGTCCTGGGTTTTCTCCAGTTTGCTTCAGTGACGGTTCTCCTTCTGAAGTCAAAGCTGGAGTTTATGACCGGGTATGGTGGAGTCAGGGACGTGTCTCCTTGATTCCTCCTGCTTGAATAGTGGCCTCCAGCCTTGCACAACTGTCAAGTGCTTACCAAGTCAGTTCCTCTCCAGCTTTCCCCCTGTCCGGCCTCAGTATTCCACACCGTCACCTCTCTGGGCGGGTGAGGTGGATATTTTTGGCCCAATGAAGTACATGGTACTTAGTCGGTCACGTTCCGGCAGTTCCATATCAACGCTTTGGAGGGCGGTGACAGTCTTCCTGTCCTGGAAACTTCTTCCCCCAAGAGGTTTCCTTTTTCAGGCTGGTTCTGAACAAAACAGCAATAGTGCGCTGCGTAAACAAGTGGTTTTGGACTCGAATTGCTTCGTTCAGGTTATGGTTCATTCTTCTCCATAACCAACAGACGCAGGTGCCTCTGTCTACCACCCTTCTCGTAGGGGTCCAAAAGGTCACTGCTTTTTCCCTATCCAGGGCCTCCCCTGGTGTCGGAATAGTCCTTAGGCGGAGCGTCATTCAGGTAGTCTTGTGACCTTTTCCTGGGCCTGGAAGTAGGTCTGTTTGCAACCCAATTCAGCCACAAACTATCAAGCTGTCCCGTCTGGTATAAACTCAGCCTGCGTCAGCCCCTCAAACTCTGATGTCCTGGCTTTGTGGTCTTTGTGAATCTTACAGTTTAGGAGGAAACTGATATTGGTCCTGTTATTACTGTTTTCCTGAAATCAGTTAAGGGATCCTACTCTACTGCAGTATGGTTCTGCAGTTAAGTAACTAGCACTCTTCACATAGTTTTCAAAAGCTACAGTACTGATGCGGCCGCATTGGCCTCAAGGAAAGTGTTTTGTTGGAACCAGACTCACAGGCCCTTAACTTTCATCCCTAAGGTCTGTGTTCGTCTAAGAACAGTACTCCGTCCACATTCGGTTTCCTGGTCTTTGAGTAATGTATCGGAGTTAGCTTCGGTAACCAACAATCATCTTGTTCTTATCTTTCCTTGTTAAGGAAGTCCCAAAAATTTTTAATCAGCTTAGCTTCTAGTGTTAGTTTTCCTGTACTGTCTGCCCTGTCTGGCGGAACCAATCAGTTTGGTTTGTCTGGCGGAACCAATCAGTTTGGTTTCCCCTCATCAGGGGTAGTGTTGTGAATTCCTCACCCTAACTTTCTATCTACAATTGAAGGTCCTCATTTTCGGTGGTCACCTTGGAAAGTACTCCCCTTTTACAAGGTCTGTTTCTGTGTCCAGTTTTCTCCTTGCAGGCTTTTTTAGACAGGACCTTGCAATTTTGTCAGGTCCTCTCCTTTAAAAAAGGGGGGGGCACTGTCATTGGGTCTGCTATTAGGCAGGAAGTATTTTCTTAATACAAGCCTATTCAGGTGCTATTCTAAGCTCATGATCTTAGACGGTGACCACTTACATTATTTTCATTACATGAACTTAGAGGACCTTACTTATGTTCAGGGTAGAATTCTCCTAGTTTTTCAACGTTTCTATTTAAGTCTTTAATAGCATAAGAATGATGTTTATTTCTCTGTTACTATTTCACCGGGTGACACGGGACCCGATCCAGAAAAAGGATTTTGACAAAGGAAAAATCTATTTCTGGAGAGGGGTCCGTGTCACCTGACCCACCCCTGTTTTTCATTCTCTCCCTCCCTTGATAAACTTCATTCTAGTGAGGTGGGTGCTAACATGGAATGCGGCTAGTGTTGCCTTGTATACAGTCCATGAGTAGTGCATGGGCTTGTATCGGCACCTCTCTCGTTGGGACTTTTGACATTGGGAATCTCTATAGGATGAGGTTCCGTGTTTTTGTAGTTCACCCTTTTCCATACACGACTCCATCTAGTGGAGCTCGCTCTGGGGGTAGTAACTCCAGCATTTCATTTAGCTTTCTCTGGTATCTAGCAACGGAATTACCTAGAAATAAGTGCTGAATGGACTATTTCACCGGGTGACACGGGCCCCCTCTCCAGAAATAGATTTTTGCTTTGTGTATGGAAAAGGGTGAACTACAAAAACACGGAACCTTATCCTATAGAGATTCCCAATGTCAAAAGTCCCAACGAGAGAGGTGCCGATACAAGCCCATGCACTACTCTCATGGACTGTATACAAGGCAACACTAGCCGCATTCCATGTTAGCACCCACCTCACTAGAATGAAGTTTATCAAGGGAGGGAGAGAATGAAAACAGGTATGTTGAAGCACCAGTGACATCGGGCCCTCTCCAGAAATAGATTTTCCTTTGTCAAAATCCTTTTTCTGGATCGGGTCCCGTCACCCGTGTGAAATAGTAACAGAGAAATAAACATCATTCTTATGCTATTAAAGACTTAAATAGAAACGTTGAAAACTAGGAGAATTCTGACCCTGAACATAAGTAAGGTCCTCTAAGTTCATGTAATGAAAATAATGTAAGTGGTCACCGTCTAAGATCATGAGCTTAGAATAGCACCTGAATAGGCTTGTATTAAGAGAATACTTCCTGCCTAATAGCAGACCCAATGACAATGTATATTTATATTTCTGTACATAAATATCATACAAGTATTATGTCCATTTGCAAAGTCTTTGTCACAAGGACTTTACATGACCTTGAGATGAGGTTGTTCAATTGCGCTCATTTGATAAAATGAATTCTTTAATGTAATATCAGAGATGTAACTAAGAGTTGTATAAGTGTCATTCTTTGAAAATTACTCTGTTCACCTCAGAGAAAAGTGCTGGTGCAATCTGTATGTGCATGTAATTACAGCACGTTCAGTTGGTGTACTTTTACAAGATGTGATACCCTGCATTTTTCAAAGATGATACCCCTGTAGAAAGTGTGTATAATTTTTAAGTTTTCGTGTTTTTAGGTGTAAAATCAGAATGGAAAATTTGTATTTATATATTTACATTCATAAATACGATACAAAAGCAGTACAGTTACTTTATTACAGTATCTCTCTCTCTCTCTCTCTCTCTCTCTCTCTCTCTCTCTCTCTCTCTCTCTCTCTCTCTCTCTCATTCGTAGTTAGCTCTCAAACATACGTTTACAACTTATTATTCTCTGTATATCATTACCTGTACAGTATATAATTTTAAATTGATTGAATTTTACCTGTACTGTACTACCTTCTCTGAACATTATGTACATGTTTCGATGTTTTATGGAATTGTACTTTTGTTGACTGACGTTTTGCCTAGTGACGCAAAGAAAACGGCTTTTACTCTAAGTGGCAAAGAAAACGGCATCCCATGAATTAGGGGTAACATTAGTATATGTGCACACCTACTGTAAATGTGCTATTATGAAACTGTGCAGTACTCAATTTTTATGTCAACCATTTACTGTATTCCTTTTTAAGGGTAATAAGCTAAATTTTAAATAAAATTACACTAACTTTAGTTCATTTAAAAGTTAGCTTTTAAATGAGCATGATTAGGGTCATATTTAGTACTTAAACTCTGGAAATAAACATTTATTAGCATTTTTAAAGACCATGCCAAACTTACGCGCAAATTCACCTTGCAAGAGGTGCTCAAGAACCTAACCTCGTAGTTTCTAGGTATGACTGTATATAAAATGTATATACTGTATATATATATATATATATATATATATATATATATATATATATATATATTATATATATATATATATATATATATATATATATATTATATATGTATATATATATATATATATATATATATATATATATATATATATATATATATATATATATATATATATATATATATATATATATATATAAAAACTGTAACTATTTCAGGATTTTGTCCCTGAAATTTTCAGGAATTCATGAAATCATTAATTCGCTTACGGATATTTGATCCCCGAGGAGCTAGTACTAAACACAGCAAAACAGTGATTCATCTACACTGTTTTGCCATGTTTAGTACTATAGCTGGTTCACTTAAGGTAGGTTCTTGGGCCTACAAGACGTTTGTTTGGCGGCCTCTGATTGGCTGGTACCGGGAGGTAGGCGGCTCGCTCACTCTCTTGTTTTTAGGTCTGTATCTCAGAAAACTAGCAATATGTTTATATATCCTCATTTATCTCACGTTTTGCACAGGATAGGAAAGTTTTGGTCATACCAAAGGATTCGGTTTTAATTCTATAACTAAATCAAGATTTCCTAAAATCAATAAGATAAAACACAAAGGAATTACGAGTGCAAGTGAAGAGAGAAGTATTTAATTCTTTATACCTGTTTTTACTTATCATCAGATTTTGCATCATTCATGCGATCAAGATAACATAAAACTTGTTTTCATACAATAAATTCACCTTGAATACGCTGGTGCTTTCAGATTTTAGATGCATGTGATATGTGAAGAGAAAATGAAGAATGTGTCTTATTTTGTGGTCCTCTCAGCCGTTAACTGTTCTTCATTGGAAGGGTGGGTAGAGCTCTCAGCTAGCACGCTGTTGGCCCAGCGTTTGAGTCTCCGGCCGGCCAATGAGGAATTAGAGGAATTTATTTCTGGTGATAGAAATTCAATTTTCGTCATAATGTGGTTCGGATTCCACAATAACCCGTAGGTCTCGTTACTAGGTAACCATTTGGCTCTTAACCACGTAAAATAAGCCTAATCCCACGGGCCATCCCTAGAAAAGCTGTTAATCAGTTCAACAGTCTGGTTAAACTAAGATATACTTAACTTCAACCGTTAACAGTTGCCAATTAGTGATATGAGAAGTTTGCAGTTTCAGCAGTATTTACTGTATTATTATGTGATTACATTTTCTGTAAGTAAAGGCATAGAATTCCCTTTACAAATGTCAAATTTTTTCTCTCCAATATCATATATGTCTGTATGTCCGGACATATCTGATAAGAAAAAATTAATAATCAGATGGATGCACCTGGATATGTTGGCTTCAATTTAGTCAAGGTGAGAAATTTGCATACTGTAGGCTTCATGATAAATAACAGGCCTACATAATTATGAGTTCATTATTATGGTGGCTTGCTTCTCTGCTTAATAACATCAAAAGCTTATGGTTTTTATATGTTCATTCAAGGAATGAAAGTACATCTTTTTATTTCTTATGATAAAATCTATTGGCAATGTAATGAATATAAAATTCTGTCTCTTTCAGAATTTGTTTGAGCTACTCTTACACCAGAATATTTATTCCTTTATATACATGTTACATTTGATAATTATGTAGGCATGTTATTTATCATGTAGCCTACAGTATGCAAATTTCTCACCTAGACTAAATTGAAGCCAACACATCCATATGCATCCATCTGATTAATTTTTTCTCATCAGATATGTCCAGACATACGGACATATATGATATTGGAGTCAATAAGTTCGACAGTCATAATGGGAATTCTATGCATTTATTTACAGAAAATGTAATGACATAATAATACGGTACATATTGTCGAAACTGCAAACTTCTCATATTCACTATACAATTGGCAACTGTCAACGGCACCTCAAAGCTCTCTGTTTGCAGATCACCGTCTCTGGGCACTACTGCCAGACTGAGTCAAGAACGGGTGCAACATAATAAGACATATTCTTCATTTTCTCTTCACATCACACACATCTAAAATCTGAAATCATCCCTGATGATGTAATAAAGTTATTTTGAAACGTTGGAAATAAAGAATTATGCTGAAATTAGTACATTTCCATGGTCCACCATCGCTGAAACATACATACATGCATATATATATATATATATATATATATATATATATATATATATATATATATATATATATATATATATATATATATATATATATATATATATATATATGTATGTATGTATATATATATATATATATATATATATATATATATATATATATATATATATATATATATATATATATATATATATATATATATACAATATATATATATTATATATATATATATATATATATATATATATATATATATATATATATATATATATATATTTGCACATACATTTAAACATACATACATGCATATATATACATGTATATATAATGTTACAGTAAGATTGTGTAATATATGTATATATATTTATATATATATATATATATATATATATATATATATATATATATATATATATATATATATATATATATGTATGTATGTATGTATACTATATATTTATGGATGTGTTTGTAGTTACTTATACATACATACATACATACATATATATATATATATATATATATATATATATATATATATATATATATATATATATATATATATATATATATATATATATATATATATATATATATATATATGTATGTACACACTGCAAGAAAAGTGAGGATACAGTTTTTTAAATCTTTAGGACATATATTGCTAATTAATGAGACATCTGGCAACTTTAGAAAGGGGAGGAGCTTCAGTCTTATTGTGTTTGTTTTTTGCTTGACCTATAACTTTCAATCATATTCCACGGTTCTGAAATCATTGATACTTAAATGCAGTAGTAAGCTTTACAGTATTCGTTCAAGTTGTAATTTGCAGCGACAGTTCTGAGCAAAAGAAACATTTTTCCACATAACCTACGAAGTAACCTTGCACATATGAATTTATGACACCACAATGAACAGAATGCTTGCATAATCGGAAACGTGATCTTCCATAATGAAATCAAGAGTTAAATTTGAGCTATGTCCAACGAAAAACTTGGTCAACAGTAAAGGAACAAATGCAATGTTGTGGAGAGAGAGAGAGAGAGAGAGAGAGAGAGAGCGACTTGCTGTTGTGTAAGCCTAGGCCTATATGTAGACTACTTATTTCATTATTTTTTTTCTTTTAGAGATTGAGCGATACTATATTTGTATAGTATGTTTTAGCAATGGAGAGAGAGAGAGAGAGAGAGAGAGAGAGTTGCTGTTGTGTAAGCCTAGGCCTACATGTAGAGCTACTCATTTCATTATTTTTTTTTCCTTTAGAGATTGAGCAATACTATATTGTATAGTATGTTTTAGCAAGAGAGAGAGAGAGAGAGAGACTATGGCAACATTAAGAAACATCCAGTTACTTGTGTTTTCCCGAGTTACTTTATCGCGGTACTCCACATCATAGAGAAACGCTCTTGGATTTAAATAGATTGGGTCAACCTGCCCTAGCTCTCACAACATTTAATGCCATTAATTCCAGCTGACCTTTAACACCGTGAAATACAAATATGAATCTGTAAAAATTAAAGAAATTATCATTACCTAGTATGATGATGCAGTAATAAGCTTGTTCATAACGGAAAACAAGTAAATATTGCCGTTCTGATAAACAGTACTACACCGAGATATCCACACACTGTCTTTTAGATCTCTATGAACGAAGTCATCTGAGAAATTCTGATTACTTCGGACATGCATGGTGGTTTTAAGTATCTGAAAGTTTTTGTTTTGCAGATTTAGCATATATGATATAATTTGCATTGTATTTTCATATTCTAGAGTAAATTTAGCGATATTATGTGTTTTCTGTAAGAAAAAAATCAAAATTCGATGAACGAAATCTAAAGAAAACTGTATCTTCACTTTTCTTGCCGAGTGTACAATCACTCAAAAAAGTTTTGCAACATGCTTCAAAACTTTTCGGACAACAGCTGATAATAACAACATCTGGCGCTATTTGGCAACTCAGTTGTGTTTATGAAACGACTGAAACACTAGTGGTGGGTCCGAGAAATTACCTGCAGTTTCCTTAAACAAGGCTTTTTCTGATACTGCTTACTGTTGTCATATTTTACTTAATTAAAGGATGTTACTATAATACTTCAAAGGTCATCGCTGTTCTTATGTTTTAATATTTTCATCTCCAACTGCCATCACTATCGTTGTTTTATCTCCTTCATATGTGTGAACTTTGTAGACATAGGCCTCGACTGTTACAAGTTGAACTATTAGTCTTATTGACATCAACAAATACGACTTTTTTGTAAAGATTTCCTTCACATTATTATTGATTAAATTTTTGAATGACTAATCCTATGTATATTGTGAACTAGTGAAACTTAATGTAAAATATACTGAACTAGACTAACAGATTTCACGTCTATTTTTGTAATACATAGAATATAATCGCACACATACATACATACATACAGTATATATATATATATATATATATATATATATATATATATATATATATATATATATATATATATATATATATATATATATATATATATATATATATATATATATATATAATGCCGCCGTTATCATGGGTAATTCCTCGTTTCTTTCATTGCTACTTAGGCCTATCACTTTGATGCCTCTTATGAAGTTAACTGAATATATAACACCTATTGTTGTATTTCTTATTATCTAAGTTTCTAAAGAATTAAAATTAGCTAGAAGTTCAACATTAATTTAGTTAATGCTAGATGCCAGCAGTGAAGAAGGCTACCATGCTCATCAGTGGAGAATGTCTCCTCCTCATCGCAAAAGATGACTCGTACAGAAATCATCGGCGGCTGGATTATATTATAACGCAAACCCTACTAGCCTCTATTCTTTGTGTTTTGCTGATATGAAGTGTTTCTTGGCAGGAGTATGATGAAATAATATTTTGGTCTCTTGTAGCCTGTTACTGATGGTTTGAGCAGCAACTTGAAGGGAGAGCGTAATGTTCTCTCTTTATGGCAACATCGGTTGTCAGGGGGGAGTTAGGCGGAGCTCCTTCAGTGATCATCCGATGATGATCAACACAAGTGCAACAGTGAGGTTGTCCTCCAGTTTTTACAATGAATTTATCATGTTCCCTCGTTCTCTCTGTTGTTGTATCCTCTATACATGGTTGTTTTATTTACGCTTAAGCTGCCGAGCAATATCTATTTATAGAAACATTAGTCTTATGCAAGCTAATGATTGTGGTGCCGCTTAGTCTGTTGCCCATCATATCGGGTGCTAGTGACTTCTTGGTTTAGTTTAACTTTCCTGCCCGAATGTGGAGTCACACGATAACATACGACGTTATGAGATTTTTTCTTTTTTTGTTTGTGACAACGATAATGGTTGAATTCTTTCTTTCTTTATTTATATATAATTTCATTGATGGTTATTCAATATTATTTTATTAGTCAATGAGCTTTCATCTGGATTCGAAATATAGTTTCTTCTTTGACTCTTTTGCCCAATCATCTGAAGTGAAATTTTTCAAAATGTTTCGTCATTTTATTTAATATGAATTTTTCACTCACCATTCTTTTTATATTGTTAACCGTATGATTAATAACCAAAATCGAATAAAAAAATTACATTTCCTTGTAAATATCAAAAGAACAAATTACTGTTAGGTGAACGAAAACTTCTGGAACATGTTGCAAAAACATTATTGAGTGACTGTACATACTTGTATATATATATATATATATATATATATATATATATATATATATATATATATATATATATATATATATATATATATATATATATATATATATATATATATATATATATTACAGAGAGAGAGAGAGAGAGAGAGAGAGCTGTTTGACTTACTCAGCTTTTAACAATTTTTTTTTTTTTTTCAGGTACCACAAGCAGAGTTTACATCTGAAAGGAAACCTAAGAAAATTGACTTTATACTTCCTCTTGCTGGACGTTTTGGTTCTTTTCAAAGATTTATGGGTAAGTATTCTTTGCACTTTACTTTGCAAAATTACAGCTATAGCTGAATTAATATCATAAAAGATAAGAACTAAAACCAACATTAATCCCTCGGAATATTTTTGAGCAAATAAATAAAAAGACGTCCTGGAGCTACAGAGAGGTAGTACATTCCCCCATGAAATCTCAAGGCACACTAATTTACCTTGAGTCCCTTGCTGAGCTACTACAGTTGCCATAAGTCATTTATGGCCCCACTAAATTCATCCATACCATATGGCTCGCAATATTGATACATACTCATAAGAGTTAGCCCGGCGTTCGCTGAAAACCTGTTGTAGTTCCTCATATGATCTTGCCCGTCCAGTATGGGTTAATTTTATTATTACACGAGTTTAGATGATAATGGTAATTTATGTGGAATGACAGCCTGAAGACCATTTGTTCCTAATTGAGGAGTTTAAGAGGGTGGAGTCTTGTTAACCTTTATATAACTGATCAATAAAATATTTAAATATTTAAGTCAAGAACATGAGTTTTCTCTTCTGATTTTGTAACATTGATTAGGATTCATAAATTTTTTCGAGTATTTAGTCCGAGAACATGATGTACTTCAAATGCCTCATTAATTTCATTCATGAGTGAACACCACACTTTTCTTCAGGTTCATGTGTGCTCCTTTTCCAATCATGGAATATGGTGTTAAAGGTTACGCAGACTCCCTCAAACATGTTCATACAGCAAAGGACACCGTTATTTTCTTATGACTGTTAGAATGAACAGGTTATCAAGGATTTGTAAAAAAAAAAAATTATTATTTGAACTTACGAAAATGAGGACATTTTGAATCCTTAAAACCATTTGAATAAAAAGATACAATAGAAAGTTGTTGATATGAAGAAAGGAGAAAAAGAATTTATGACGATCTAAAACAGAAACATAATAAAGAAATTAAATTGTTGGTAAACAAGGGCACTTGGACCACCATTGCCAATCATGATTGTGTCACTACCCTCAAAAAAATTTGTTTTTCTTAAAGAAATATGATTCATGCCTTAGGTTATGGGTTCAATTTTGTTTTGCCTTCCAGTGCAGCGTACTGTGTGGAAATAACCAAAGAACAGTGTAGGTTGGCAGAGATTAAATTGACTCTATGCCTGCATAGGGTTTTTCTCATAGAGCAGTCCGTTAGAGTTCTTCCAATGATATGTAAGTGATAAAGATGGTCACAAATACCATTTATATCAATGAATATGCATGTAAAAGCTATAGTCATATATGTATATATATTTTTATGAATTTACGCTGCTGTATTGCTTAGTTCTTAATAATTCAGGAAACTTTCCACTTGACTAAGGGGATAGGGAGACCCACAGTATATGGAGTGGCAGGAGATTTTTAGGGAGTGCTTTGCTGTCCCCTTCCAAGGGTTGGACTTAACGAGTCACCAGAGAAAACACCTGGAAAAGATAATCACTGTTCCTTCCTAGCCTACCCAACCCTAACTCACCCCATTTGTATTTTCAAATTACTGGTGAAAGATCTCTCATCAATCTGCAGGTATGCGGTTGGGTCACTGCCGCAAGCCATCCCTGCGGTACATTTTCTGCCATAAAAAGGGCAAGAAGACAGAGATCGTCACTCAGTCTGTTCCAGTCACCTGAAGGCTTTGCCTGTTTGAGTACTGAGCCTCGTGCCAGACAGGCACTCATTTCCCCACACTTGGAGAACTTTGACCTTTGAGCTAGACGTTGCCACAAGGTAGTTCATGTCTACCTCACCTGGAGAATTTGCTATCCAAGCCTCACAAAGAAGCAAATTACAATAAGCTGTAGGTCCCGTTGCTAAGTAACCAATTGGTTCTTAGCCACGTAAAATAAGTCTAATCCTTCGGGCCAGCCCTAGGAGAGCTGTTAATCAGCTCAGTGGTCTGGTAAAACTAAGGTATACTTAACTTTAGTATGTCCTGGGATTCAAGGGTTAGTTCTAAGCCAGTGTAACCTTTATCTCTGACTCGATATGTCTCTCTCACAATTCATAATTTAATTCAATCCTTTTTCCCTTTGACTTTGCAACAGTGCATTTATCAGTGCCAGTGTGTGTGTCCCTTGCGAGAAGCACACAGAGTATCGCCATTCCCTTATTAGAAGTGATTAAAGTAATCCAATCCATTTTACTTGTGTATTAACTAGTCCTAAGAGAGATATTACAGTATGTTATTATTAGTCTCATTTGGATGTATTTCACTTCTAGGAGTGATGTCAGTGTCATTTGCCAAGTAGACGTTTCTCCTGTGTTCCTGATTTGCCAGGAGAAGTCTGCCCTACCTGGCTGATATAATTATATTGCTACTTGAATTCTAAAGACCTCTTATACATGGTGCCAGGAGAAGTCTGCCCTACCTGGCTGATATAATTATATTGCTACTCAAATTCTAAAGACCTCTTATACATGGTCCATTAATGTACACCTTGGAATTGCTTAATGTAGTAATGTCCAATTCAGTGATTTATTGTACATTTTCTTTTTAGTGAGATCTGTCACCTTTGATTTACCACTTTTCTTGTAAATAAGGTAAGTGTTAAGAAGCAGAATTCTCAGGTTGGCAACCTACCGCTTATTATTTGCTCTTCTTTTCTCTTGTTTTATTGCAAAGTCCTATAATTCACAGTAAATAAACTCCAGCACCCCATCGAAATATGCAGTAATATATACAGTAGAACCCTGGTCCTCGACTGTACTAGAACTCGAAATAATCGGATTTCAACACGAAATGTTGAGTAAATTTTGTGTCGGAGTTCAAACAACAAACGGGAATCCGACCTGATGAATCATATGATGTTTGTAGAAAAAAGAGTTTCAGGCGGCTGCCGCTAGTTGGCGTTGTTTGTGGCGTTCTTCCCATGCTTATTTAAAAGCATTTAAAGCCCACACATGCTGCTGCTGCTGCTGTTGAAAAACAAGCCATATTATCACATGAAATTAATAATACAGTATTTATAAACCGAATTACTGTATGTCTGTTATCATAAAATTAAGAAAAATTTCCGAAATTACGTTGAACTCATAGCCTGTGGCAGATATAAACAAACTATGAATCGCGGTACTAATTACATAAACATTCTGAATGTTTATGTAATTAGTACCATGGCAGATATAAACAAACTCCGTTTATATCTTAATTTTATGATAACAGACATACAGTAAATTCGTACTGTAATTAATTTCATAAACATTCAATGAATCATTATTAACAACAGTTTTCATGTGTTTATGCCTATAGTACTTAGCCTGCCTATGGCTCCACCAGGGCGGCGCATTGGTTTGTTTTTTGATACAGTATGCATTTAAAATGTAAAACGTGCTTCTGATACGACGTAAGTTATTCAACTCTGAAATTTTTAATTGTAATTTTATGATAAAAGGCAGACAATGACTGGTGGTCAGGAATGGATTAATCCATTTTCAGTTATTTCTTATAAGAAATTAACTCAGAATTTGACAAAATCGAATCTCGATTATTCTTCTGGAACGCAATTAGCGTGATAATATGGTTCTTGTTTTTCAATATTATCATATATTAACAACAGTTTTCTGTTCCGTTCCTGTTAAAATCAGTACTTTTATGCTCTCTGGCAGTAAACCATTGTTATAGGTTTTACATCAAAAAAACCTAAATTATGATTATTCCCATTTTGCCTATGGCTCCCGAACATGCATAAATAATTTCGAATATATTTGAAAAGCGTCAGTAACCTCGAACGTCAAAGTCGGAACCGCATTGGTCATAGGCCAACTTTTTGATACAGTATGCATTTAAAAATGTAAAACGTGTTTGATACGGTATATAGTTATTCAACTCTGAACCTATATTTAATTGTAATTTGTGTAAATTTTATGTATAAAAATATATAGGTTGGGGTAATGACTGGTGGTCAGGAATGGATTAATCCATTTTCAGTTATTTCTTATGGGAGAAATTAACTATATATATAATTTGACAAAATATATAATCTATACACTTCTTCTGAACGATATATATATATATATAACCAATATTCTACTGTATATGTATATATATATGTATATATATATATATAATATATATATATATATATATATATATATATATATATATATATATATATATATATAGTCACGATATATATATCAAGTACCTGGTTACTACACAACTTATCTCAAGATTCAAAATATATACCTCACTTCAGCCGGATACTTGAACTCTCATAACATTAATCATTACGACTGAGTACTCTAAAGGTAACAGTGATCCCTTAAGAAAAACTTATTTATTACTTGAAAAATCAAACTTAAGTCTATCAGAATATGTGTGAGGTATCAAAAATTAAACTAGAAATATTCTAGAGTACAAGGGCATCACTCCATCAAAAAACTCTGTTTCCCTGGTCTTAACTCACTTTAGCAAAACTAAAGAACAAAACATATTTATCACTTTGCCTTATGCACACACAATCAATCCTATTCAATGATGATCAATAAATGAAACACTGTTTTTCTAAAAATGTTAAATACAAAAATTTATTTTCAAATTCAAAGTTTATAATTAGAATTCACAATCTGAAAAACTTCTTATTACTTGAAAATAACACAACACTCAATTAATTCTTGAATTAAATTATGAAACAAAACTAATTCACAAAAACTTTATCAGGAATTTAAATTAATCAAGCAAAATTTAAACTATCAAGAATTATTCAAGATTTAAAAAGAAAATCTTAATAAATGAAATCAAGTATGCAATGTTAAATTATACCAAGAAATATTTAATATGCTATGTAAATAAATGTTACATCACAAACATAAAAAATGGGAAAATATAAAGAGATTGTAAATAGAAAAACACACAAAAATACACATAGGATTTATCAATAATGATTTCACTTGTTCAAAATTTCCTAACTTATCATACCATGGTATTGATAAGTAAAATTCACGTTACCTTACACAAACTTGTGAAAACCTCTGTAAATCACTTGCTGCAGCTGCGTTACCACAAAACACTTTTTACCAGGCACCGTTACCAACTAAATAACTTTGCTAAATTCAGATCTCAAAAGTTAATGCCAATACGTGACCACAAAACACTATGTTAAAAGTAATCTCTTTCTAAGAACGAGAGAGAGTGAGGGAACCAAATCGACTGGTCTCGGAAATCAGAATGAAACAAATTTTAGCATTCCAGTAACATGTAAAACAATTACATGATGTCATTAAAGCATTTTGGGTACGAGATACAAAAGTTTTAGAAGCAGGGAAGTGACGTCATTAAAGCAATTTGGGTGCGAGATACAATGGAGAAGCTTCTAGAAGGAAAATTACGTCATCCCAGCAAAACGTTTTGAATGCAATCTTACAAAACATGACGTAATTGATCAGGACACGTATTTTTTCTCTCAGAGTGGCGTACGTGACTTGACCAACGCATGTAACAACATGAAATCACTCGTCTTGAGCCCGTATGGGACGAATTGGCATTTGTTATCCCAAACCTGTCATCACTAACCCAAAACAAAGCGCTCTCTCTTATCTCAACTGATGACAACTGAAATGAAACAAGTCTTTGCCGAACACACACATCTTCACATGCTACGCTTTTATCAATAAAGATATTCTTCTAAACTACGTTACTATTAAAATTGTATTATTAATTCTAAATTACGCTATCAAGTTATTTAATCATTAGTTCTTTTGAGATCTGATGCCAAACTAAATATGACACTTTAACGATCATCATCATTACACATAACACATGAAAAAAAGTAAATATGTCAAAATTATAGGAGGATATACGTATTACAAGGCAACATCATGAAATTATATATATATAATATCATATATATATATATATATATATATATATATATATATATATATATATATATATATATATATATATATATATATATATATATATATATATGAACTGATTATATAGAAATTCATGTGTGAGACATAACAGAAAATCTGCAAGTTGTTTGTACGTCCTTTGATCAGAGTGTAACATACAGATAGATACTGCTGAGTCGTCGTACGCCATACAATCGTTGGTGTTTGGTGTGGGCAATTCAAATGAGTGCCATACATCGAAGACCCTTATTGGTTCTTTTCGATTATAAGAGGCCAATCAGCTGAGGTCTATGACCTAAGCAAGTTCAGTTTGAAAAGTAAAGATCAGTAGGGGTTTAGCAATTGATGGGCTAACAAGCTTGTCTGAAAGACAGTGATAGCTCGTGTCACCTCCGAGTAACTTCTGAGTGTAATTGCATAATTAAGTATTATAATATTAGCAACAGGACCCCGTTTAACTAATAAGGAAAATACATGTGTTAATTGTACCTTAAGCATTTTATTTGTACTGGTAGAACATATAGATGACCGAAAATCAGGTCATATTTTTGGTGTCAGTCGCGGGGTATTGCCAGTACATATAATAATTAACAGCGTAATTGTGAAGGTGAAATAAACAATAAAAACTCAAAGAAAATCTGTGCACGATGGCAGGAGTGCCAGTGCCAGCAGTGACAGTGTTAACAATAACTGTGCCAGAGAGGCAGACAGTGCGAAAGAGCACTCAACGGATATCCAACTCGTGTTAAAAGAGTTGCACAAATTAACAAATGAAGTACAAAATAAAAAGCCCGTCAACCCACCCACAAGCGCGATCAGTCAAAAAAATTAAAGAACTGCTGGTGCTAGATGGATCAGTGCCTGAGTTTGACAACTCACGCACTGGTGAAGGTTTCCTTTCGATCAAGACCTTCATAAAGTGTATTGAAAATGCCACCGTAGGCTGGACAGATAGAGAAAAAATTGTACAAACAAAGTGAAAAGTGACCAGGAATGCAGCACGGCAAATCAGGAGTTGGGACGCCAGTTATTCCTCAGACTAGGGTACATTTAAAAAACACCTCACCCAACAGTTTGCCCTGCACCGAGGAGAAGATGGGGCTAATGGAAGCCTACTACCTCATGCTTGGGGTGGGAGAATCGATTTCAGCATTCTGTAATCGCGTTGGTGAAAACTCTGAGTCCCTCACCCCTGAAAGAGACTGTAGAGGGAAAAGAAGACTTCTGCCAACGCATGCTGAGGCGAATTCTTCCCACCTCCATAGTGGGATTCATTATTGGCGATGAGAGGCCCTTACAAGCCTTGTTGCCAAAGGTTCAACTTCTGTTAGAGCACGAACAACGCCAGCAAGCAAGGGGGATGGGGCAGACCACCTCCCAACCGTTTGTTGCAACAGTTGAACAACCTGACCAAGTGAGTCCTCAGCCAGCCTCACCCACCATCCAGGGGGGCAGGGTCCCGCACCCAGGGACCTCGAAGAGGCAAGGAGAAACCAGCAGAGAAAAGGACGGTCGGCTGTTGCTGGCGGTTTGGAAGGGAGGGCCACATGAGGGCCCAGTGCCCTTCTCTGACTCAGCCGCGATGCTGTTTTCGTTGCAATGCAACTGATCATCTCGTGAATGCTTATTCAAAAAATGGCTATGGCCAGCAAAACAACGCTCCCCCTACACTAAGGAGAGGAAGGGGAAGGCAGCATGGAGGTGTCAGGAGAACCCCCGACTACACCCACACTCAGCAGGTCCAAAAAACGACCGTGCCCCTAATGGATTAAGGGACGCCTTGTTGGGGAGTGAGGGGAGTCAACCAACCCCTTGAGAAGTAGTGGACAGCCCTACACCAACTGTTGCTGCTCCTACCCAAACGTTGAGGGTGCAGGGAGGAGAGGTAATGCAAGAGCCTCCCCCCCCCCAATGCGCGAAGGAAGTCGCGGTGCCCATCATGGAAATATGGGTGGGAGAGTGACAGCTAAGGGCGTTGGTTGACACTGGCGCAAGTGTGTCTTTGTTAGAACACCTTGTGACACGGTCGGTGCAGCCTATGAAAGGTTGCTTAGTCCTAAGCACTACAGGTAGCCACCAGATGGTAACCCAGAGGACTGTGAAGCAGCAGGTAACCATCGATGGGCGAGTAGTGATACATACCTTCTATGTCGTACCAGCATTACAAGTAGAAGGAATTTCATATATTTTAGGAATTGATTTTGTGGCTAGGAACAACATAATAATAGCTGGCTCAAACAGGAAGGGGATCGAAGTATATTTAAGAGGACAATGAATCCCCATAGAGGGGAAGAGACCGAGGTGTCCACGAGTCTCCCCAAGACCGAAGGGTGGTGGAGGGGAAGTACCCGCCGCCCCAGAGGCGGGAGATGTGGCACCACCCCGGATCCTCACCGTGACTCCTGCATGAAACTTACCTGAAGGCACCTTAGTTTCGATCAGACCCCATCAGAAATGGGAAGATTTTATCTTTCTGGGTCTGAGTGAGGTAATACACGGCGAGGTTAATGTGCCATTTATTAATGTTAGTGATCAGCGTGTCATATTAGACAGTGGGTTGATATGCGACCTTGAACCTTGGCGAAATAACAGGTGCTACTCGCACACTCTTGACCTTGAGTAGCAGGCGTCAGGGTCATGGTTGAGAATGTCTGTATAAACTCCTGAGAACAGCTGATGGGTCTACCCCTCAAAATATTGTCAAGAAAATTGTAGAAAGTTATCAAAATGTAATCACGATTGGTGACGAGACCCCAGGCAGAATAAATAATTTTCCTTTTGTTATAGAGACTGGGGTTCAACCACCCATAAGATCTAAGCCGTATAGAATTCCAGTTTGTTTTCAGGGGGAAGTAGAGAACGAAATTAATAAATTAAGGGAACAAGGAACAATTAGAGCAAGTGAATCTCCCTGGGCCTCGTCAATTGTGATGGTTAAAAAGAAGGATGGTTCTCTTAGGCTGTGTTGATTATAGAAAGTTGAATAGTATCACGAAAGACAATGCATTTCCATTGCCCTCTATCGAAGATTGTTGATTAAGGTCAGAAATAGTAAATTCTTCACCACCTTGGATTTAAAGTCAGGTTATCATCAAATGCCTATAGATGAGAGTAGCAAAGAAAAGACAGCCTTTATAGCTAATGATCAATTGTTCGAATATAATTACCTTCCTTTTGGAGTAAAGAACGCTCCTGCCCATTTTTCACATGTTATGATGTCCATATTAGCTTCGCTATTAGGACATAGCATGTCTGTATACTTAGGTGACATAATCATAATAGGGGCTACAGTAGAAGAACATAAGAAGAACATTGTTGAAGTCTTAAAAGCTTTAAAGCGACATGGTATGAAAATTAATCTAACCAAATGTAGATTCTTTCAGCAAGAAGTTGAATTTTTGGGGCACATCGTAACATATGAAGGCCTTGAGCCTTGTGCAGATAAAGTAACAGCAATTAAAGAATTTCCTCTACCGAAGAATGCAAAAGAAGTACCCAGTTTCCTCGGGCTTGCAGGCTACTATTGTAAGTTCATCAAAGAATTTGGTTAAATAGCGAAACCACTAGATTCGTTGAGGAAACAGTCAGATTTTCATTGGGGACAGGAAGAAGAAATAGCTTTTCAAGAATTAAATATTTCACTCACTATAGCTATTGGGGGGGTGATTTCTCAAGTTGACGATACAGGAAATGAAAAACCGATTTGTTTTGCATCACGAGCATTAAAAGGGGCAGAGAAGAATTACAGTACCTTCGATAGAGAAGCATTGGTGATTTTATGGATGCTGGAGAGACATTGCTACTTTCTGCTGGGGCATAAAGTCAAAATAAACATAGATCTTCGCCCATTGAGAGATTTATTCAAGAAAGGGGATTTAACCACTCTCTCCAGGCCTGTTGGATTGAGTGGCTGTTAGAGTTTGGTATTGTAGGAATTGAACATATAGCAGGGAAAACAAATAAAGTAGCTGATGCTCTCTCCAGGAGTGCCATAATGGGAGTTACAACCTGAGCAGCAAAGAGAGAGGAACAACGACGGAAGAAAATGTTGCATGCCTCACAGGCACCTGACGTGGAAGACGGGAATAACTCGGTATCTCAAGAGTTAGGAAGAGGCAGAAGGGGTGCGAATCAAAACAGCTGTGAGAACGAGAGAGCTGATCTTCCAGGGGGATCAGGAAGCGGATGCCCTGGGAGTGAGAGAGTATGTGATTGATTTGTGTGGTTGGAGTGTAGAAGAGGTGATGAGGGGTCAGAAGTCCAAACCCTGGATTGAACAGGTTAAGACTTACGTAAGGGGTGCGAGTAACGAGTTTCCCGATTTCCTAACAGTGCCTAAAGATATATTCTTCCTTGAAGGATATATCTTATTTTGCGAATATGAGAAAAGACCGGGCGATATCCAGTCTTGCGTCATCCTTCCTCCCTCTTTGGTAGAAAAACCCATCCACATGATACATGTAAGTCCTTATGCAGGACATACAGGTATAGAAAGGTCCCTCAAGAGGGCACGAGAATCCTTTTTTTTGGGAAGGGATGAAAAAATACATTGTAAAATTCATCTCCCAGTGCCATATCTGTAATACCATGAAAAACCATAGACATACTATTCTAAGGCTCGAATGTGGCCAGTGGAGCCGGTCAAATTTGCCAGAGTACACATTGATGTTGTGGGACCCTTCCCCCCAGGGGACGGGCAATTCAGGTATGTGTGTGTGATGGTGGAAGTGTTCACACGGTATACGCACACGTATGCGATGGTGGATAAATCTGCGATATCAGTTGCCAAAGCTTTATGTTCATTCATAGTGAAGTTCGGCTGTCCGCGTGCATTAATCAGTGACAATGGAGCTGAATTTATTAACGAAGTAATAAAAGACCTAACAAAAATGTTAAACGTAGAACATTTCACGATCGCATCATACCGGCCTTCAGCCAATGTTTAGTTGAATGGCATAATAGAGAAGTAACAAATATTTTGAAATATATAGTAGTAGACAGTCCAAATCAGTGGGTAGAGATGTTGCCAATGGCCGACCTTACACTTAACCCTTAAAAGCCTATTGGGCACTTAACCCTTAAAAATTGCCTATTGCCGAGTGGACGTACCATCGTCGACTACAAAAAATTTCAACCTTCGGTCAACTTTGACTCGACTGAAATGGTCGAAAAACGCAAATGTAAGCTAAAAATCTTATATTCTAGTAATATTCAATCATGTACCTTCATTTTGCAACAAATTGGAAGTCTCTAGCACAATATTTCGATTTATGGTGAATTTTTGAAAAATTCTTTCGTCATTTTGTCGTAATTTTTGCACTGTTCTATATTAGCCGTTACATAAAGTTTTATATATGAAAATGTGCGCAATTTCATGTACAATACAGCAAAATACAACCCATGGTTGTAGCTTTTATCAGTTTGGAAATATTTTCATATAAACCACGATAACTGCCAAAATTTCAACCTTTGGTCAACTTTGACTCGACCGAAATGGTAAAAAAACGCTATTTTAAGCTAAAACTCTTACGGTCTACTAATATTCAATCATTTACCTTCATTTTGCAACCAATTGGAAGTCTCTAGCACAATATTTCGATATATGGTGAATTTTTGAAAAAACTTTTTCCTTACGTCCAGCCAGAAATTCTTTTCACACGTTGTCGTAATGTTTGCACTGTTTTATATTAGTCGTTACATAAAGTTTTATATATGGAAATGTGCGCAATTTCATGTAGAATACAAGAGAAAATAACTCATGGTTGTAGCTTTTATCAGTGTTGAAATATTTTCATATAAATCACGATAACTGCCAAAATTTCAAGCTTCGATCAACTTTAACTCAACCGAAATGGTCAAAAAACGCAATTGTAAGCTAAAACTCTTACATTCTAGTAAATACTCAATCATGTACCTTCATTTTGCAACAAACTGGAAGTCTCTAGCACAATATTTCGATTTATGGTGAATTTCTGAAAAAAAAAATTTTTCCTTACGCTCATGCGCATGTAACTTGGCCAACATCTCAAAAATTCTTTTCGTCATGTTGTCGTAATGTTTGCATCGTTTTACATTAGTCGTTACAAAAACTTTTATATATGAAAATGTGCACAATTTCATGTAGAATACAACAGAAAATAGCTCATGGTTGTAGCTTTTATCAGTTTTGAAATATTTTCACATAAATCACGATAACTGCCAAAATTTCAACCTTCAGTCAACTTTAACTAGACCGAAATGGTCAAAATACGCAATTGTAAGCTAAAACTCTTACATTCTAGTAATATTCAATCGTTTAACTTTTTAAAAAATTGGAAGTCTCTAGCACAATATTTCGATTTATGGTGAATTTTTTAAAAACATTTTCCTTATGTCTCGCTGAAACTCGGCGAACATCTCAGAAATTCTTTCGTCTCGTTGTCGTAATATTTGCACCGCTTTATATTAGTCGTTACATAAAGTTTTATATATGAAAATGTGTGCAATTTCATTTAGAATACAACAAAAAATAACTCATGGTTGTAGCTTTTATCAGTTTTGAAATATTTCCATATAAATCAAGATAAATAGAAAAAATTCGACTTTCGGTCAACTTTAACTTGACCGAAATGGTTGAAAACTGCAATTGTAAGCTAAAACACTTACAGTCTAGTAATATTCAATCAATTAGCTTCATTTTTCAACAAACAGAAAGTCTCTAGCACAATATTTCGATTTATGGTGAATTTTTGAAAAAAATTTTTATACGTCCGCACGTTACGAATTCATGCATCATTTTGTGATAATATTTTCTCTGTGTTGCTTTGATCGTTTTAAAATTTGTTATGTACCAAAATCATCGCAATTTAGTGTACAATACAACTAAAAAAAATTAACTCATTAGCTTTAACGATTTTGCTTATAGCGCGATTTGTATACAATTATATACGAGTTTTTTTTTTTTGCTGTCATATATTCCAATATTTATATATGATAATGATATTTTTTTTCATTTCTGATGGTTGCTTACTAAACTTCAGGCAATGACAAAAAAATGAGCCAAAAATGAACTCTTAATCTTAAAAACTAAGCGTGCTGTGATTTTTTGAAAAAAACTTTTTTTCCACTTCGGCGCTAACTCACCGAACGCCGCCGGCATACGGGAGACGTTTTTGTAAATAGGGCTTCGGCGTTAAAGGGTTAATACAGCGTATAACAGCTCCATAAGAGATACCACATATTTTTTAGTGCATGGACAGGACCCTTCATTGCCATATACTGTGATCATGGACCATAGAACTTTACCACTATATAGTGTCGAACAATACCGGGTGATGTTCTGTAACCTGACCTGAAGAGTGTTTCAGACAATGCAGACACTTTTTTTGAGGGCCAATGAAAAGTATCAGATGAAATATGATCAGCGATTCCGCACGCAAGCATCTAAGATACAAATAGGGGACAGAATATATCTGAAAAGGCTGCAACCGAGAAAACATAAACTCGAGTCCGCCTATTTAGTACCATATCGTGTGAAAGAAATTTAAAACGATACCGCGGTGATCCAACATATCAAAACTGATGTCCAAGACGAGTACCACATATCACACATGCATCCCGTCAAAGAAGATGTCTTGATGTGGCACCTGAATAAGCCAGTACCCCCTTTCCCAGGACTGCCTGGTTATCTGGGGGAGGAGAGTTAAAATGACGTGCAAGCATGTCTGGAGATCATTAGTAGTGCACCCAATGTGCATACAGACGAACGTTACAAATACTCATCGTGCTGTTGTGAAAATAAAACATCACAAACGTGTCTATGTACTTGCATTCCATGATCTTTTATTTCCATCTTTTGAAGTTGATTTTATTCATGTCTGTTTGATATCATTTATTCTTTATATTCAATTTCTGTGATTTTTACAAAATTATTTTGTCTTGATGATTAACAGTAATCTGTTTTGATTATTTGAACTGCAGATTATTGCAATCTAAATTCTAAGAAAGTTGTTTGTTAATGTATGGGATCATTGTCCCAATGATCCTATACAATTCTTTTTTTTTTCAATTTTATAAAAAGAAGTAAATAAATAAATAAAAATCATAGCAATGTGATGCGTGGAATTCATAACACTGTAATTCCCATGCAATGTGATGCGTGGAATTCATAACACTGTAATTGCCAATTGTAACCGTGCCATTTGACCCTGGCTTCCTAAGTTTTATTTTTTGTTTTTGCATGAATTACTAGTACCAAATGTCAGGAGGTAAGGTACTCAAATGGCAGCACACAAATAGCAGAGAAACTAAATAAAAAAAATAGTGTTGTGGTCCTGTGAGATGCAGAACTTTGAGGGAGGAGTGGTGAACTGATTATATAGAAATTCATGTGTGAGACATAACAGAAAATCTACTTGTTGATTGTACGTCCTTGTGATCAGAGTGTAAGGAACAGGTAGATACTGTTGAGTCGTCGAACGCCATATGATCGTTGGGGTTTGGCGTGGGTAATTCAAATGAGTGCCATACATCGAAGACCCTTATTGGTTCTTTTCAATTATAAGAGGCCAATCAGCTGAGGTCTATGACCTAAGCAAGTTCAGTTTGAAAAGTAAAGATCAGTAGGGGTTTAGCGATCGATGGGCTAACAAGCTCGTCTGAAAGACAGTGATGGTTCTGAATAACGAAAATTTGAATGGGATGCCTCCGATTGTTTCTCTTGAGTACCTTCCGACTGTAATTGCATAATTAAGTAACGTAATATTAGCAACAGGACCCTGTGTAACTATTAAGGAAAATACACGTGTATCTTACGCATTTTATTTGTACTGGTAGAACCTATAGATGACCGAAAATTGGGTCATTATATATGTATATATATAAATGTATGTATGTACTGTATGTATGTATAACTGAATAACAAAAATTTGGAATGGGATGAATATATAAAGACAGCACTCCATTGTTTCTCTTGCTTTCATGGATTTTTAATCTTTATTTATTACTATATTTATATATATATATATACAGGCAGTCCCTTATCCGGTTTAATCGACGGTTTATTTATAGGTTTGAATTAAATACATACGTATTTGACCATTTTTTAAAAAAAAATGGCCTAAAAACCCCAAGGAGGTTTTAACGCCACGAGATGCGTAAAATTCGGTGTTATCCTAATAACCTTTTAAAAACAAAGTTTAATATATTCATCATTATCACACTTACCATCACCGAAATTACTGCTAGTATTATAATCAATATCTCACGCTTGTTATTACGCATGTATATTATCGCCGCGTCTGTGGATCGGATTCCACATTTATAGATATAAACGTCAGACGTGTGCTGCCACCTATTGCGATTATCCGAGCTTTACGGATAACAAGAAAACATATGGCCCCAAAACGACAGAATAATCATAATTTGAAGGTTTTTTAATGATGTAAAACTCAATAATAATGCAGTTTATTGCGCTTATAATATATAATGGATTTATAACAATACTGCACCCAGAGCATTAAAAGTAAAATAAATGTGTTGCAATCTATTGGTTTTCTAAATGATTTTTGACGATTTTCGACGATTTTCCGGCTTGCACGATTTTTATTTTTTCCCTCAATGTCCTGCTGAAATTAAAAGGCCCTATGCAGACATGCGTTATAAGCCATCATTTGTTATTACATTTGATTTATTTGCAAAAATAGAAATACAAAATACATTACAAAAATATGAACTTTTACCATTTTCGTGCTGCCGAAAGCTGAGGGATATGACCGCTTGTATATGTATATATATATATATATATATATATATATATATATATATATATATATATATATATATATATATATATATACACATACATATACATACACACACACACACATGCACACATATCATATATAAATCTGTATAAAATAAATATATATGTATATATGTAGCCCAGTTGAGAGGTAATTTCACTGCTCACCTGTTACTACAAAGTCGAGTCGTCCCATCTATTGGTAGCATTGGTAGTGGCCAAACAAAGGCTGCTGGTAGTTCATCTCAGTACTCACTCATTCTGCATTCTCTCTCTCTCTCTCTCTCTCTCTCTCTCTCTCTCTCTCTCTCTCTCTCTCTCTCTCTCTCTCTCTCTCTCTCAGGTCTACAGCGAAACAAGCTTTACCCAATATAATTTATTTGACGAAATCTAACATAACTGGATTGCAAGAAATAAGAGATGGAATAAAATGGAATATTAAAGTTCCCAAAAGATTATTCACATTATAGTTCTTACACTGTAACTTGCAATAGGTCAAAATAAGTCAAAGTCCAGTACATCTCCAACGAGTACATCTTCAACCTCTTTCTCAGCGAAACATCTGAAGTCAAATGGATTCCTTATTAACTCAGAAAGCATAAAAATAAAGATATGGGAATTCCTCCCATGTTTCTCATAAAATATACATTAACAATAAATGCTTGAAAAAAAGACATTATAGAAATGGAGAAAAACAATGTACAGTTTGGGAAATTGAATGTGGTTCCTACCTTCAAACAGCAATGTTCACAGTCTTGAATAATAAATCTTGAACCACAAGGTCTTCACTTGAAGACTTCTAGTAGTGTTCAATGTTGTTTTTCCAATGATTCTTTCCCCATATCTATTCCCTTCACACCCTGCGACCCCACCCTAAAGAAACTCACGTACACACGTTTCCCACCTGAACCTGGACATTTCCAGCGAATGCACCTACGAAGTCATGTGACCTGTTCCCACGTCTTGAGAAACCTGACTCCACAATTTTACCTAATTCGGAAATGTGGTAGATGATAGCTAAACATTCTCTCCAAGATTTTGGGAGAGTTTTCCTCCCCACTTGTTAATTAAACATTCACTGTGTATTGTAATTCATAACATACTTGTGACCTATAGGCTTTTCAGATGCTTGGCCACCCAAGGAAGTGCTGCCCCCTGCGCTAGAAATAGCAATTATTAATTTCCAGATTTGTACACCAAACGGACAGCCACACCCCCGACAGGCTGATCTTCCTGTGAGGGTTTACTCACACACTGTTTTTGTGCACAATACGTACCCCACTTCATGCAGGGTATGACAACAATCACCGATAAAATAGCAATGAGGAGGAATTGATTTGGGATAGGGAAAAGTTCGTCTTCCGGCACTGGAGGAAGTGGTGGAATTGTGGTGATCACTTCCCTTAAAGGTGGCACCGAAGCAACTTGATGGTCCCCATGAAGATGCTGCATGAAGATATGAGTAGTAGAGTTGAAGACACTCTTGCCCAGAACTTGAAACCTCGGCGTGACCAGTCTACAAGCCACATCAAAGATATAGGATCCTCGTAGAAGAAACGTATCCGATGAATTATGACACCAGATGGAAACCTCACAGAACACTGCATTGAGAGTCTTTGTAGAGGCCACCTTGTAATCATGTTGGAACGTTTGAAAGTCATGGTCAGGTGGCGTCTGGTTATGTACTAACTTCTCACATCCTAACCAGTCAGCGTTTATGAGCGTAAAGATACTACTGTCGCAAATATATCTGTCATGAACTAAAACACATCCTGACTTACAGTTGACAGCCGAGGGTTGAAAGGTACATAGTCTCCTCACTATCCCATACTATTACTGAACCATTAAAACCACTAAGAAAAGGTCGTATGATAAAACTAAGAAAAGATTTCAAGTTACTAACTGGAATTTCCACAAGCAACCCCCTATCAGATATGCTAACTTTCAAGATATACAGGTAATAGCGATACAAATTCTCCCCAGTAAAAATTACTTGAGAACTGTATAGATATGCTGCATTCATTAAAGTCGATTCTAAAGACTCGAGAGGAAGAATATCTCCAAAAATTTGCTCCTTAGAAGCAGCAACCTCTGCCTTAACCTGTGTTTGAATTTTCAGTGACATGGATTCCGCTTCTTTCTCAATATTCAACAAGGTAGTTTGACAAGAAGACAAAACTATTGTAACATCTAAGTCTCCCCCATCCTATCGACTGTGACCAATAACCCATTTAAAGATGTCCTTAATGTCTCAAAACCCTCCTGTAATTTCTCATTACTATCTCATAAAGTCATCAAAGTTTTACCCTGGCTAGTTAATTCTGCTGATACCTGTTCAATTCTCACCAAATTAGCAGTTGACATACTAGCAATCGATCGTATGATCATAACAGCTCCAATTACCAATGGCGCAGCCCTTTTACTCCTTCTAGAAGAGACCTGAGAAGTCGAAGAACCTAAATTTGGAAGCCATGTCAAAGTCTTCTTTTTCCTGTCCTGAACCTAACAGCTGTAGCATTAAGTTTGGTAGCCAACCCCGTAACGGATCAGACAGATTCCGTCCGACATTCATCTCACCTGAAAAATTCCTAAGCAACTGAACTGTATTCTGGGATGCTTCAAGCTCAATCCTTGCCAAACCTACAGTATATCCTCAAACTCTATACTCAAAGACACTGCGTCAGACAACAACCACACATCGTAGTCTTTTTCTATAATAACACCTGGGCCTAATCTCACTACGGAATTAGTCCATGCCATGACCCCCAAAGACACGAGCAGACGAAACTTCAGCATCTTAAAAAAAAAAATAAGAGAGAGAGAGAGAGAAACCTATAAGTTACCAGATCTCGAAACAAGAAAGAAAAAAAACCATATATCTATAAAACCCTATGGTATTTTGCACCTAATTTAACTAAGTATTGCAACACACAAAAACAAAAAACTGAACTCGGACAATTAAAGATTTGTATAACTCTACGGACCGATGTCCTCCCCAGTTAAAAAAAACCACAATTCACACCCCTTTAAAACCCATTAAAAAACAAAACAAAGAGAGAGAGAGAGAGAAAAGAATCAGAAACAACTGTACATCACAGGAATTAACCCATAAGATTCCCAATTCCCATTAATATGTATTTTTAATTTTAGATATATGTGTCAACCGAGACACTCATGTATTTTCATCCTGAACCATAAATCTATTTCCCATCTTTACTTCTACAACCCGAAAAGGACCCTCAAATTTAGGACCTAGGTTACAGTTCAATTGATTCCTAACATTTATTTTCACAAAAACCCAACTCCCACAGCAACTTTAACTCTACCCGGCTTTGCATTGCTCCTATCAACAGTATCCTGAGTTTTCACTTCAAGATTCTTAGCAAGACACATATATCTCTCTTTAGCAGTAGAGACTAGTGATTTCACTGTATCATCAACTGATGGAATAGGTAATAAATCAAATGTGCCCTGCACTGGGCAGCCAAACGGCACTTCATTGGGAGACATTCCAATGGTATCACTAACCACAGAATTGATGTTATGCTGCACCTGTGGAATATATCGATCCCAATTTACATCATTGCCCCCTACAGTCATCCTGGATTTCTAGATTTGTAGAATACTTTTACAGGACGGCAATGGAACTTTATTTATTTGGTCTTGGAGATCATAAAGGGAAATCATAAAAAAGAAAAGAAAAAGGGGATGATTCACATGAGCTTAGGCTCTACTTCATGGGGGAATGTTATGTAAACACTTTGGTTAAATTAAGTAAGTATATTTACAAGAAAAGAATCAAAAGAAAATGGTTAAATGAATTATTAGGATGTGTGCAAAGCCTGAAGACCTTCCTACTGGAGTGTTGAATGGTGGCAAGGCACAGTCCAAGATGAGTCCACAGCAAATTTGTCCCTCTGCAAGAAAGAGTTAAACATTACACGCCAGTAAAGGAAAATATAACAAGTACAATGACTCGAGGCTGCACTACCAAGGACTCGAGGAATGAATTAACACTTTACACTGGAGCACAAAGCACTGGATAAAATGGCACTAAGGATAAAGAGTAATACTGGCACTCAATAAACACTTCTAATGGCAAACTGTCGTGACTGAAAGGTCTTTACTCATACTTTACCTTAGGGGACGTGGGTCACTGGCGAAGAATGACGAGGGGCAATCACACGCGTGGCACTGAACACTAATCACATGCACGGTCCGTTCGAGGATGACTGTAGAACTGGATTCAAGTCTGGCATCTGGTGTGGACAGTGGGAGGGAGGGGGGCCTCTCAGCAACTCATAGCATCCTCCCGCGCGTGTACGGCTAACTGCAAAGATCCTCCTGTTCAAGCTCATTTTAAGGCAACCGCCAGGGTAAGGCAACCGGCCCATGTATATATATATAGGGGCCTCATATATATATATATATATATATATATATATATATATATATATATATATATATATATATATATATATATATATATATATATAATATATAATATATAATATATAATATATAAGATATATATATATATATATATATATATATATATATATATATATATATATATATATATATATATATATATATATATATTATATAGATATATATATATATATATATATATATATATATATATATATATATATATATATATATATATATATATATATATATATATATATATATTTTGATATATATATATATACCGAGAGCCCCCACAGAACAAATGGAAAGTTATGAAGTTTTCTGCTGTAGCCTATCTCCAAGTACATTATTTTAAGATTCTATTAAGCTATTTTTCATTTTACATTTCTTGTATTTTCAGACTGAGTGACGGTTAGATACAGCCATGGCTAACGACTGGAGGAAATCAGATGGATTGACCGAATCTGGGCTATAACCTTCAGAGAGGCCAGGGATGCTGGCACATCCTTCATTTTCAGTTTCTGAATAGCTAAAGACATTAAAAGAGATGAATCCTTTGTTAAAAGAAACTGGAACAAAAATCCTTATGACTGTCATCGCGAAAAGAGTGAGAATCTTGGAAGGCCTGAAGTCCTTTCTCAGGAGTCAAAAGACATCATAGCTGTGGCAGTGGGTAGACCAAGAAAGTCTTTATGTAAATTTGCACTTGAACTAGAAACAAAATGGGAAAAGAAGAGAAGTTATAGTGCTGTACAGTATATTGTGAGTTGAAAAAATCTGGTATCAAGCCATTTCATGTTATCAGCAAGCCCAACATCACTCAGAAACAGAGAGAAGACCGTGCATGGTTTTGTGGTTCATTTCTTAAAGATGGGGATGAAGCTGACTTTCTCCATGTTGCTGCATCAGATGAACTCTTCATTTACACAGTCAGGAAGCCAAATCATAACAGTGACATCATTTGGGTTGCAAAGTTGGATGATATCAGCGATGACGTGTGCTATCGCCAAGTTGTGAAATTTCCTGAAAGTATGGGAATTTTTCTCTGTTTCACAGCTAAACGGTTAATGTGGATCATCAAAGAAAAAGGAAAGTCATGGAATGGCGAATACTTCAGAGAAACTGTGCTTACTGGTGGAGTACTTCCTTTCCTCAAAGATCCTGAAAATGTGTTATCTGTTGAAGAAGTCACATTTTTGCATGATAAGGCACCATGTTTCAAGGCTCTTCAGACATCAAGTGAATTTCCAGGTAGCTCCCCTGATCTTAATGTGTGTGAAAACATTGGTAGTATCTTAAAGGATCGTGTTGAAGTGTGCACAGTAAACTATGATGGTATACCAAGCCTCGACGACCTGCGAAGAGAGGTGCCCGAAGTGCTCAGGGAAATGGAGTTTGAGTCTCAGCTTTTTTGTGATTTGCTGAAATCATACCTCTCAAGAATACAGGCTGTGGTACAGGCAGATGGAGGCCACACAAAATAGTAAATACTCAGAGAGAAACTTAAATAAATACCTGTTCTGAATTACTTTTGTTTTTGTCCATATCAATTTTAGTTTATGCTGTAGAGGGGGCTCTAATTTCAAAAACACCCTGTATATATATATATATATATATATATATATATATATATATATATATATATATATATATATATATATATATATATATGTATATATATATATATATATATATATATATATATATATATATATATATATATATATATAATGTATGTATATATATATGTATATATATATATATATATATATATATATATATATATATATATATATATATATATATATATATATATATATATACACATATATACATATATATATATGTGTGTATATACATATATATATATATATTTTATTTATTTATTTATATAAATTTATATATATATATATATATAGAATATATATATATATATATATATATATATATATATATATATATATATATATATATATATATATATATATATATATATATATATATATATATATTTAATATATGTATAGAAGGTTTATTTCTAAGGATTGTTAATTTTTAGTATCTTCCATTTTTCAGATGATTTTCAGCGTATATGTTTGGAAGGAGAGGAAAATGTGAGGTTATTAGTGGTTTCATTTCGTCCTTCCCCTGGAGAGGATGATACATCAGAAAATGTTGAAGCCTTGATTTCTAGTCTCCAACTTGATTATCCTCATATCCCTATGAGTGTTATTCAGGTAAGTACATTTTATATCTTAGATTGGTACAAGTCTCATCATGGACTTAGACGTGCATACAGCAAATGTTTTTATAGTCAAGCAGCTTTTTTCTTATATTATTTATATTTTCCTAGTTGCTCTCCTTTAGTAATTTCCCATGTCGGCATCTCTTGATAATTAGTTTTAGACAGTTCTGCCATAGCTCCTCTTTGGATATGGGTATGAAGATTTTAAAGGGATAAGAAAAAACAGCCCTCTCAACTATATTGGATTGTGATAGTGTTATGTTTTGTCATTTTTTTGCCATCTCATATTGAAAAATGAATATACAAAGTAAAGATGTTAGTATTATTAACACACTTATTCAAAAGTGTGGCTAATTATTTGAAAATAAAATATGCTTTCTTAATATTTGCCACATAACAACTAACGTTACTATAGCTTCCTAATGCTGTGTGGTGCAGAGAGTCTCAGTGAAATTTTGTTACTCGTGTCTGTCGTGTGATTTCAGTTCCACATATCTCCATTCATCTCCAGCCTCTTCCACGGAAGTCTGGGTCTTCTTTATTTGGTTTCCGGAGAAGCCTAGGTGATACTTATGCACTGTTCTCCCTGGGATAGTGCAAAGGGAATTTCCAAACTATCTCCATCTCCCCCTCATCATTATTTCCTCTACATATGGAGCTTCCATAATTTCCTTATTGGTACAGTTCTTACTGTATCCTCCCATGTGACTCTGATATCCTTCTTAAAGCTTTATTCTCAAATTGGCAAAACATTTTAAATATCCTGTAGTTTCATTGTCATACAGTTTATGGCCAAATATCAGTAAATTACTAGAGTACATTACTAGCAGTACATTACAATACATTATTAGAGTAATGTATTATAATGCAAACAATTGTTTGCAAGTGTGGGTGAGAACACAATAGCCATGATAAGCCAAGAGAGGTCAGGCAGTACCTGGCCCTACCTGATAGGCTTCACTAAATTCCACCTCTTTGTTGCTAAATTTTGAAACTCAACTATATTAATCCTTTCTCCATCTAGTTTTATTTATCTCTTTGTATTCTCATTACTTGTGCTTGTTCCTATTGGGATATGAACCTGTGCTTTCATAAATGAAGTATTCCAGCGCATCTCACACTTCGGCTGTTACAGATTATAAAACAAAAGCCTATCAGGTAGGGCCAGGTACTGCCTGACCTCTTGGCTTACCATGACTATTGTGTTCTCACCCACACTTGCAAACAATTGTTATTTGTGTCAGGATACGCAATGTGGTAGCATTTTTTGTGCAATTTTCACCTCATGTACTAAATGAGATTCTGTGATTTTGCGAAGCCTTTTTCTTTCGGTGCTTATTCCTATGGTAGCATTATGTGTAATTCTGAGTGTTTTTAAAGGGCTTAGTGTGTTTTTACTGTGTTCTTTGTCCACCGTGTGTGTACCATGTGTGTGCCCCCTTTGTTCTTGAGATGGCTACAACAGATGTGAAGCCCGAATTCCGTCACTGTTCTGGAAACCGTTAAATAAGTTCATGTCACTGGTAGACCTGCATTCAGTGTGTATTTCCTGTTGTGGGAAAGTGTGCAAGAGACTCAATATTTAAGGAGTGTGAAAGGTGGCTCGCTCCCCGACGGAGTCTTTACGAGAAGCATAGTTTTTTATTATTATTATTATTATTATTATTATTATTATTATTATTATTATTATTATATTATTATTATTTAGAAGATGAACCCTGTTCATATGGAACAAGCCCACAGGGGTCATTGACTTGAAATTCAAGCTTCCAAAGAATGTGGTGCTCATTAGGAGGTAAGAGAAGGTAAAATGAAATACAGAAAGAAGAGCTTTCACCTATTAAAAAGAAAAAATAATGAAATAGTAAATAGATAAAAATGTATTAAAATGCAAGGAGAACAGCGTTAGGGTAGTACAGTAAACCTCCGTATTCGCGGGGGATGCATACCACACCCCCCCAGGGAATAGCTAAAATCCGCGAATACTTAAAACCCTTCTAAAAACACTTAGAACTGCTTATACCAAAGTATGTCAATAGTTTTATCACAAAAAGTGCATTTAGTCATGAAAATTATATGAAAATACAGTAATTAGTGAATATTTCTGTGAAAAATACCCGAATGGGCAAATTTTCCGCGAATAATGTGTATACATGTTCCATAGAGAAATCCGCGAACATGTGAGAACGCGAAGACGGGTGGGTTTACTGTAATGCATTGCATTTTTGCTTAAGCTTTTGAAGTTCCAATTGCACGACATCCTCAGGGAGACTGTTCCACAGTCCAACGGTGTGAGGAATAATGGACCTGTGAACTGAGAAATTCGACAGTGGGGCATTTACTGCATATTGGTACTGCTGTTCAGCGATGCTTCATGGAGGTATGCAATATTAAAAGTGTTAAATAAAAAAAGCACCCGTGGACATTTACCTGGGTTTATCCAAAACTTTCTGACAGATTGCACTTTTCATGTGAGAATTGATAATGTTTATATAAAAACACTTGAAAATGGTGTCTCACAGGGAAAAGCATCTTTAGTGGCACACTGTTTACTTAAGCAATAAATGATATCATTAATAATCACCTGTTGGAATTAAAAGTAACCTGTATATGGATGATTTTCCATATATTTTTCAGCATCTCGGATAAAACATACAGAGTGAAAGATTAATAAAACCATAATAAAAATAGATGAATGGGCCTCATCTGTAGACTTCGAATTCTCCATAGATAAAACTTAAGCAGTCATGTTTTACAAAAATAAAATGTGGAAAAAGGATGAAGAAATATATTTAAAAATGAGAACTACTAGTACACCAATTGGCCAAATAGCAAAATTTTTGGGATCAGTGTTCGTTACTCACTTGAATTGGAAAGCCCACATAACATACATGAAATGAAAATGTAAAAGAGGATTAAATCTAATTAAAAAAACTATCAAACACCACTTGGGGAGCCGATAGACGTACCTTATATTCTATAAAGCAACAGTGTTGCCTATCATTGGTTATGGAAACAAAATATATGGCCCAACATCAGATGCAGTGCTGAAAGCATTAGACCCAGTTCACAAATGAAGCCCTTAGAATATGTTTAGGAGCCTATAGATCATCACCAAACTCATTTTTACAAGTTGAATGTGGTGAACTGCCACTCTCTCTCCATGGAGAATTAATAACAGTGAAAAGGGCCTTAAGAATTCAGACATGATTCACCAACCAAAAAATTTAGATTAAGAGATGCATGCACTGTATAAACAATCATTCGTCATCTTTCCCTGATAGATCTAGAAGATTTTTTTAGACATAGACAACATACATTGGAACATAGAAGCTGAAAAGGTCCACATTACGCAATATACACAGATGGATCTAAATCACAGTATGGAGTGGGATAATGCTGCAGTATCCCAAGACAAAACGTATCAGTTCTCTCTATCTAATAATTCTTCAGTATTTACAGCTGAGTTTTGTGCAATAGCATCAGCCATAAAAATAAAGAAACCTCATGTAGTAATTTTGTGATTTTTAGTGACCTAGAAGCACCATAGAAGCCATTCAGAATTGCAAATGAAAAAATAACAAGTTAGTACTCCATAAGCTGTATAATAATGGAAAAAATACAGAAATACGTTGGATCCCTGCCCATGTAGGGATGAAGGGAAATGAAGAGGCTGATAAAGTGGCTAAAGGAGCAGTCCACATGACAAGATCAAATGTAAATATCCCTAATAATGATTATGTAACACACATGAAAATAGTTATTATAAATAAATGGCAAAATATATGGAAAGAAGAACCTGAAAATAATTAATTAAAACAAATAAACCCAGGTATTAGAAAATGGAGGTCATCATACCAAAGAGAGAGACATACACAAGTAATTGTGAATCTTTGAAAAGGCCATGCTCGTCTGACACGTGGATTCTTAATGAGCAGCCCACATGACCGTGCTCCCGAATGCTCAGAATGCAGTGATAATAACAGTTAAACATGTGTTATATATGAATGTCCAAATTATAACCAACAACGGCTATCAAGTTTCAGAAATTGATCAATTGTGAAATTGTAGCAGAATCTACAACATTTTCAGATTTCCAATTTTAATATTCACGAGGAACTGTAAGTTAATTGATAAAATGTAAAAAAAAGTAGTTTATGATAATACAAAAGCCCTGGGGCATTTAATAAATGAAAATAATATATGAATTCAAAATTCTTTACTTATTCTGATTTTTATCATTACTTAGTTTTTTGTGCAGACGGAAATGTGAGTAAATGTATTTGATGTGTGCATGTGTTCCAGTGTGGAAGCACATGCCTTTTTGCTTATTTATTTTCAAATTTTCATTTTCTTTCATCAGTTAGTCCCAGTGCTTGGCCTATGGTGTAGACCTGGCACTCCATTTCATTTTAATCCTTAGGGCCAGCCCTATGAGAGCCGTTAATCCACTCAGTGGTCAGGTTAAACCATTTTAATAATAATAATAGTGAGAGCCCCATGAGGCCTCTCTCTCCAACAGAGGACTGAAGAGGACTGACTGCTGGAAGCTTGATGAGGCTTCCTGCAGGGATACGGAGCAGGCTTCTTCTTCCTCTGCTTATTAGCTTTGAAAGGAGATGAGTAGTTGACAGTACTCGATGATGACTTAATTATTCTTTCCAACTTTTTCTTCTTTCTGAGTGCAGCCGAGGTATGCACGAATTGAGCAAGAGGAGGAGGACCGCACCCAGAGTCGAAGACAGCGCCTTGGGATGCATCACCAACAAAATGTGGGGAGACATATACATGGGAGCAGTTTGGGAGCCAGTAGACATCATGGCCATCGATGCCTTGATGGTCATGGTGGAAGCAGTGAAAGGTGACACCTTACTCGCCTTGAGGTGTTCAAGTAGTTAGGAAACATTGGGCTCCTGCAAGGTGCTCAGGGAGGGCCACAATTTCCTGAGGTGATCATCCTCCATTGTACCTGCAAAGAAAGTTGGGTTACTATGAGACTCTTCCCTTTGTCCCGAGAGAGTGTCCTCCGGAGAGAAACTCTCCCTCAGAGGAAAAAGGAGGCCTCAAGTGAGGTGCCGGAATGGATATCCTCTCCCCCTCGATGGCTCTCAACCAAATGCTTAGTAGGAGCCGGTGAGGGGTAAACTGCTCACCTAAGAGTAGCAATAGTGGTAAGAAGGTTTGGAAGTTTGGCAGGAGGAAGGAAAGGTCTGAAGATGACCTTCAGTGACACTGGGGAGACCTTCTTCTCTCTTCTTCTTCCTAGGAAACTTTACCTATTGCTTGGATGGCCAGACATTGCAGTCCGAAAATGGACTATTTTGGTTACATTTGTGCTTCCTACATGAAGTACAGAGGATGTGAGGATCCGCCTCCAAAAATGAAAGGAACCTGTTGTAAGGCCTGTATTGACCTGGCCAGCACCTGAATACCGGGGGTTTCTTCATGTAATGACTGATGGGTTTGGCTCATCTGTATTAATCAAACAAATAACAGTCATACAAGTCAAAAAAAGCAATAAAGTGAAGAAAATACTAAAAAGGGCATAAGAAAGGTAATTTCTTGTCACAACTGCTGCAGAAAGCAAAGTATAGGGCATACCAACAGGTGAGTGGGGTTCCCACTACCTGTTGATAGTTAACGACCTTGTCTTAGAGTTAAACGACCGTTCTGGCTCTCGCTCTCAAGCTAAAACCCGATGTTTTGTTAGGAACAACTAATTTTTACTTTTTTCAGGTACCGTGTTTTTTACTCTCTTGATTGTTCCTTTCTTATGGTCTTTCTTTCCTTCACTGTCTGATTAGCTCACGGCAGTTCATATTGTTTTAAAGGGAGCGCTGATGCCATAAGGCCCCATGATAAAGTAAGTGCTTGTGTGCTACCTTATGATTGAAGGAGTTTGCTTTAAATTTTTACCACCTATTCTACAACTAATAAAGAAAATTCTCTCAAGGGAAAATTTAGAAGTTCGACCTCTTAAGTTCATTTTCTATTTTGCAGTTGAAAAAACTTTTTGAATCTTTTCAAAAATAATATGCAACAGAAAACGTTTCATTCAAAAATGAATTTGCTGATGACAAAATCAAGATATATAGTTATACTAGTCAGTAAAAGTTTCATTGAATTTGGTTCAGTCTGCTTGGAGAAAGAAGAATTTAGATTTGAAAAAAGTAAGTTTTGAGAAAAGAGCAAAAGAAAAATTATTGCTTATTTTGTTATAACTATGAAACTATGACATTGAGAAGGCTGATTTTTGCACTAAAACTATTTCTTTATATAAGAAATATGCCCTTAAGTTTACAATATAATCAAATGAATAGAACTGGGCTCTCTCTTGATCTATGTGTTATCTAAAATTTGCATTTATGGGGAGCTCCAATGCCATAAGGCCCCATTACAAAGTAAATGACTGTTTCTACCTTATGATGGAAGAAACTTGCTTCAAATTTTTACCACTTATTCTAAAACTAATACTGAATAAACACAAGTCTTGTTTCAGTCTTCTTGGAGATCTAAGCATCTAATGTTGAAAAAAAGTAAGTTTTCAAAAAACAGCAAAAGAAAAATATTTTTGGACTCAAGAAACTAAAAACAATCAGGAATATCTGGAGCCAGTTATTCCTATATCATTATAAGCCGTTATCTCTATGACACTACCCCTAGAGAGAATGGGATATTTTTGGGGGGGAAATTATTTTTGAATAAATTTGTTTTACACTTTTTTACAGGCTTTATTTACAATTTGTTGCTCACAATGCAGTACAACCGATGAACAAAATTGTCCATGAACCAATCTAAACATTTTTTTAGTAATAACATTTCAAGATATGTGTATTTATATAAGTAACTTACCAAGTTATTACAATGCAATAGTTTCTAATTATCGTGGCAGTTAAAATTTTGAACTTTGTGGTAGCGCTCCAGTTGTTTTAGTATAGATAACTAGCCCTGCCCACTTTAGGGGAAGAATAAGTACAACACAGCTGGAGAGCTCAATTCATGTCTGTCAGTCAACAATTAAACATCAGTTGTTTGAGCAGCCGTGGTTCTGTATTTTTTCACCGGATGGTTTTGTCTGATCGCCATTTTTGGTGAAGTACTCATTATTTTGGTAGCCTTTGCTATTTATAATTAGCTAGATTGACTAGACTTTACCTGTTTGAGACTTTTGATCATGTCTGACTTCAGTAGTTCTAGTATCTGGTTTTGCAAGAGAGGTTACAATACCAGATTGATGTCAGCTAAGAACGACACACACTGTGTTGTCATTGTAGAGGGCATTTTGCTCGCTTGATCTGACTTGTGAAGAGTGTAGAGATTGGGATCAGGGGAAATGGAAAACTCTGAATGTACACTTTGACAGACTTCAAAGTGATAGAAAGAGAAAGGCAGCTTCTAGAGCCGAAGCTAGGGGTTCTGCTAGCCAGGTTTCTTCTCCCCCCATTAACAGCCTTCCAACTTTTACATCTACTCCGTTACCTGGCTCCCAGACTTCTGACCCCAATGCCATCGCCAGCCTCGAAGCCAGGATAGACCAAAAATTCAGTCTACTAGTTAATACAGTAGCCCAGATAGGGGCTTCCTTAAAGACCCTTATGGATAAGATGAGTGCCAGTGATGTAGGTGCAAGTGCAGTGTCAGTGGAGGAGGATGCTCCCAGACAAAGGTCCTTGTCAGACATCCCTAAACTTGGGAGGACACATACCGGAGGTCTAGGGGAGGTTGGTGGGGTTTGCCCCCTCACCCAAGCCTGTTGTCCGTAAATCCCAGGACTCGGTAGACAGCCGTTGGAAAGGCATCTACTATATGGAAGTACATGGTTTGTCCTTTAGTGACTCGGGCGAGAGGCATCGTTGTTGCTCTTCCAGTTTGTAGACCATTGAAAAGGCACATTTCAACCGCTGACCGTGCTTCTCTGCTTCCTGGTAAGCAGCCCAGGGAACAGGAGTGTAGTCCGCAACCTGCCTGTAGCTTCTGGGACAGTCCCAGTCGTTTGTCTCCCGAGTTTTCAGTGGTAAAGCGCCAGTATTTGGCATCGAAGTAGTCTGAGCGCCCAGTGTCCACTTGTCCATCTGTGTCCGCACGTTCACCTGTCCGCTTGAAGCCAACTGTCAAGCATTCGGCGCCACAATCTGGGCATCAAACACTGACTCTTCAGTCTGTCTCAGCAGGTTTGTCCGCCCCTTTAATTCCTACCAGACGTACCTACTTCTCCTATTCCATCCGACAGTGAAGCTATTGAGCAGAATAACGTTACCTCAGTGTATGCAGCTCTTCTTAGATACTTCTTGTTTGGCTACCTGGCCTTCTCCCCAGCGGCCTCGATGTCTCCTACATCAGCTCTAATGATGAGGAATCAGCCAGCAGAGTCTTCCAGGCTTCCCAAAATGGTCCTTGCCTCTTCATCAAGGAAAGCCTTGTCCGGAATTGATGGTTGGCTAGCGGAAAAGAGGGATCTCGGCAAGGCTGTATTCTGCTCCCCTCCTTCTCGCCTGTCTCGGAGGAGATATCTTTCATATGGCACTGGGGAAGCTCCTTCCTTGGGAGTTTCTGCCTCCTCCCAAGGGGAATTCTCCAGCCTGATTGATTCTGCTCATAAGTCGGCCTTTGCCTCAGCTAAATCATGTTTGCTTGTACAGAGCTTGATCACTTGGTGTGTGGTATCTTCAAGATCTTTGAAATCTTCAGCTTCTTAGACTGGGCTGTAGGGGCCTTGGCTAAGAAGATAGAGGACTGCAAGTCTCTGGCTGGGTGTCCTCTCATGTGCAAGTAAGGCTACTAGGGATGGCTCCCAGGAACTGGCTGACTTATTTTCTTTTGGAGTATTTAAGAAGAGGGAACTGTGATGTTTGTTTACCACAAAAGGGGTTACTTCCGCCCAAAGGTCGGCTCTCCTGTATTCGCCTTTGGACCGCATTCATCTTTTTCCTCAGACTACAGTGGAGCACGTGGCCACAGACCTCCAGAAGAAGTCGACACAAGATCTCCAGGCACAGTCATCTAAGCATCCCAAGGAGTTGGTTTCGTATGGCTCCAGAACAGTCTCCCTTCTTCATCAGCAACCCTTTCGGGTGGCAGAGCAAGATTTCAGCCATGCCTGCACACTAATATACATTCATTCCGACCTTTTAAGAAGTCCTCCATTAAGCCCTCCTCTTCCATGTTCCTGTGGGAGCCAGGCTTTTCCATTTTTGCAGGAAAAGGAAATCCAGGAACATAGAGCCTTGGGTCTTGGAAGTACTCAGAGAGGACTGCTCCATCCCGTTCAGGGAGAAGCCTCCTTTAGTGTCATGGCCCATTGCATTGACAGCCTACCCTGTAGGCTCACAGAGATTTTCAGCCTTGTCAGAAGAGGTCCCCTCCTTTCTCAAGAAAAGAACTGTAGAGGTAGACGAAGACATGAACACAGAAGGTTTCTACAACTGCCTTTTTATTGTCCCCAAGTCATTGGGAGGTGGAGACCTGTCCTGAACATCAGCGCCCTGAATTTCTTCATCCAGAAAGCAAAATTCAGGATGGAAACAAACTGGTCAGTGGTGGTGGCTTTCAGAAGAAAGGTTTTTAGTAGGGAAATCTCTTCTTCCTCTGAACCCCAGCCTAACCTTATACTCAGACGCATTGGATCTGGGTTGGGGAGCTCTTCTAGAAAACATGGAAGTTTCTGGGACGTGGTCCCAGGAGGAGAGAGAACTTCACATCAGTGTGAAAGAACTAAAGGCAATACATTTGGGCCTCCAGCCATTTGCAGCAGCAACCTTCAATAGGACAGTAGCGGTCCATTCAGACAATTCAACCACTCTGTCTCAAATCAGAAACCAGGGAGGTACTCACTCCTCCTCCCTTTACGAGGCAGCCAAGGATCTCCTTCTCTGGGCGCAGGAGAATCGCACCAGAATTGTTACTTGATTCATCTAGGGCAAGGTGAATGTCCTAGTGGATGAGCTAAGTTGCTGCAGATAGGTTCTACCTATGGAGTGGACACTGAATCCGCAGGTGTGCACCAACCTGTGGAAACGGTGGGGAAAGCTCAAGAAACCATCGACCTCCCTTGTATTGTTCTCCATCCCCGAACCCTCTGGCATGAGCAACGGATGCCATGCTCCAGTACTGGTCGAACTTAGATGTACAATCAACCCCTAAGATTCGTGGGGAATACGTACCACAACCCCCCGCGAATAGTTAAAATCCGCGAATAGTTAAACCTCCCCCCTAAAAATGCTTATAACTGCCTATCTTGAAAGTTCAAATAACAAATGTATACTTAAAGTATCATCCTACATCAAATATACCGTAAAATATCATCCTAGCACTGTATTAATCTTTGAAATTACTGTATATTAATATTTCAGTCATCTTAAAAATATATACATACATACATACATACTTCTAACCCTTCCAACCAAAACAGAGAGAGAGAGAGAGAGAGAGAGAGAGAGAGAGAGAGAGAGAGATTTATCTCTTTAATCTCTTGAGGAATGTTAATTTATATCTATTTACTACCTGCTGGTCACACCCTGTACGTATACTCCATGTGACTGACAACAAAAAAATTTGTATGTTTGTTTTTTATCTTCCAAAGATGTATTACCTTTACTACACATTTTTAAAACACTATGAACACACACACATACAAAAACAGTGTGCATATGTGTTAATACCAATTGATTAAAGAGACTCAGATTAGCAGTATTTTTTCCTGAGAGAGAGCGAGAGCACAAGTGGCAACATTCATTTGACCACCCAGTTTGGCAACATTTTTCTACCCTTGCTCTCAAGTTATTTGACACATTTGACACTTACACCCTCCCCCCTCTTTCCAAAGCTTTTAGGAAAAGATTGGGAAACAGATGCATTGAAAGAATTTATATTGACCTTTTCCTGAATGAATTGATATTTGTTGTTTACATTAATAGTAATATTTGAAAATTAGTAAATAATTTATTTATCATACAAAACAAATAAACATATAAATATTACATTTGCATAAAAATTCTCTCATCTCAGTAAGAGAGAGAGAGAGAGAGAGAGAGAGAGAGAGAGAGAGAGAGAGAGAGAGAGAGAGAGAGAGGCTGAATTAAGTATCTATTTATCTGTCTATCCATTTCTCACATTCTACCCTTTGGCGAGAGAGAGAGAGAGAGAGAGAGAGAGAGAGAGAGAGAGAGAGAGAGAGAGAGAGAGAGAGAGGAATGAAGGGAGAAATTGATTTGACCACGGAGAGCAAGAGCGAGGAATGAAGGGAGAAATTGATTTGACCACGGAGTGGCAACATCTTCTACCCTTGCTGTCAGAAGTGTCAAGCAATTTGACAGGTTCATATATATTGAAGTAAAATCTTACTAATTCACTATATTTTCTTTACATTGATATTAACCCCTTCGCCACCGGCCTGTTGCACTGCAGATAACGCTTGCATACCGCATGAGACCCCCCGTCGATCGCAAGTATATCAGTCATCATTTGCTCCCATTAAACTTTCTGTTATTCATATTTTTCGTTTATATTCTTATGTGAAAACATTGTGTATATATCAATGAATATTGTTTACCACATTGGCTATATACATATACATATATATATATATATATATATATATATATATATATATATATATATATATATATATATTATATATATATTTATATATATATATATATATATATATATATATATATATATATATATATATATATATATATATATATATATATATATATATATATATATATATATATATATATGTATGTATGTATATGTATGTATATAATAATATAAAAAGAGGAATATTTAGTGGAAAAAGTAATTGTAGAAATAGAAACAGCTATAAAGTAGTAGAAATAGTAGTAAAGTAGTAGAAATAAAGTAGCAGAAAAAGTAGTAAAGTATTAGTAAAATAGTACAAGTAGTAATAGCAGTATATACTGTACTAGTTTTCTTACGGAAACAGTTAGTCTAGGTTCATACGGAAACTGCGTATACATCAATGAATGTTTATGGCATTGGTAATAATAATAATAATAATAATAAAATTCAACAGTAATACCACTACTACTACAACTTGTAGAGGAAATAATGATAATAAAAATTACACGTTAGTGTAAAAAAAAATGAAAGAAGTTTTCAAAAAACATAGTACGTATGTAACACCAAAAATATATCCTCTGCTGTGCTTGGGTTGGAAGGGTTGATTATTACTGCCTCGAAGACCCAGCCCTTGGGGCTTCGGAACCTCGTTTTTTATGTGCATGAGAGGGCCAAGCTATAAAGTGTTCCTTCGAGCATCTCGTGACCAATACATATACATACGGAAAAACATACATCTCATCACGAGTGACAGCCCTCCACAGAAGTCTATTTACCTTCCGCTTTCCTGTTGACCGAAAATACTCCTCTGCCCGAGCATTCATCCATTCACACAGTCTGTCAATAACATCATCACAAAAAAAGAAACAAAATGCATCTCGTGGGCAGGTGAAGTCTGGTGTGCAAACAGAGATCCCATTGTCACCCTCCGTGAAATCGGGGGGTTGGGTCTGGGTGCACGTCACAAAATGGATCTGTTATGAACCGCCAACCTTCATCGACAATGGGTTCAATGTCTTCTAAATACTCGGTGTCGCTGTCATCCTCTAAGCAACTCTCACCACTATCACTATAATCATCTGACAGATCTGGCAGGTATTCAGACCCAGAGTCTGAAATACTATCATCCGACATCATGATACTGAAAAATAAAAAACAGACCTGCAAAATAACTGCAATCAAAAGGGAAAAAAGTTTAGCATTCGAATCCAATGGTTTACTCACAAGATCGTGACAGTGTTTCATACATAACAGCTTGAGGCGCACTGGCATGTGCTGCTGGACGATACCCCTTATAATATCCCATATGAATATGACGTCACGACGACCATCGGACACTCATTGGCTAGAATAAATAGTGGGAGGAGCTTCTGCACCTCTCTCTCGCACAATACTACGCCTGAAACCCATCCAAGCTGAAGAAAACAGCTTTGCTTTTCGAGGAGGGATGAAAGACGATAGGCGTCGCCGTCATGTCTTTTATTACTGTACCGTAAAAGACATACATGTGTACGTCCCGGTGGCGAAGGGGTTGTTGTTATTTGAAAATAGTAAATCATTTATTTATACAAAACAAATAAACATACGTATGCATAAAAATTCTCTCATCTCAGTAAAAGAGAGAGAGAGAGAGAGAGAATTATTTTTATCATAAGTTATTATTTAATCTTATCAAACTTGATATCAGTATTTAGTCACGAAAATAATACGAAAATACAAAATATCGTTCTAAGAAAAAATCCGTGAATGGGCGAGTTTTCCTGCGACTAATTTATAGATAGGTTCCACAGAAAAATCCTGTGAATTGTGAGAACGCTAATATGGGGGGTTTACTGCATATGCCTTCCCACCATTCACCATGGTCAGGGAAGTCGTAAGCAAGTTTCTTTCCCACATCAATATTTCAATGACCCTTCTAGCTCTGTTCTGGCTGCAGAAGGAGTGGTTTCTGGACCTGCTCAGGCTGCTGGTGGACTTCCCAAGACTTCTGCCTCAGAGACCAAGTCTACTCAGACAGCCACACTTTCACCGATTCCACCAAGGCTTATCTGCTCTTGCTCCGACAGGCTTCAGACTGTCAGGAAACTTGTCAGAGCAAAGGGCTTTTCAAGACCAGCAGCAGAAGTGATTGCGAAGTGTAGACGCCAGTCTTTCCTCTAGGCTCTACCAGACCAAGTGGGCAGTCTTCTGCAGCTGGTGTCAAAGAAATAACGTCTCATACTGAAACCTCTCTAACACAGATCACAGACTTTCTGCTCTTCCTGAAGTCTTCTCAAGGCTTAGCTGCATCTACTATTAGAGGTTACAGAGCCATGCTAAGTTCTGTCTTTAGGCTTAGAGGCTTGGATCTGTCAGCAAGTCAAGACATTAGTGACTTAATTAAGTCCTTTGATACATCAAGGCAAGAGAAGATGGTTTCGGTCGCCTGGAACCTGGACGTTGTCCTTAAATGGTTCTCGGACCCCCCGTTTGAGCCCCTTCACTCCATCTCTCTCAGAGATTTGAGAAAAAAAACCTTTTTTCTTATTGCTTTGGCTACAGCCAAGAGAATCAGTGAACTGCAGGCTTTAGATAAGAAAGTTGGATTTTCATAGGGAGATGAGGTCTGCTCTTTCATGCTCAGGTTTTTGTCCAAGAACAAATCTCCTTCCAAGCCCTGGCCTGGTTCAGTCATAATCAAGAGACTGACAGATATCCTTGGCCCAGAAGACCAAGAGAGAGCACTTTGCCCTGTAAGGCCATTAAGACATTATCTGGAGAGGATCAGAGGCACCTGTAATAACCTGTGGAACCTTTGGTGCCCGAGAATGCATTGGCATTCTTTTTGAGAGATGTAATCTCTTTGAGAGATGTAATCTCTTTGAGAGGATTCTTTACCCATTTTTAAAGTCAAAGCCCACAAAATAAGAGCTGTCGCCACTTCGTTGGCTTTAAAGTGTAACTTATCACTATCTGTGATTCTTCAGTCCACCTTTTGGAGGTGTAAGTCAGTGTTCACAACACATTATTTATGTGATATTGAGGCATTATATGAAAATTGTTGTACCTTAGGCCCGCTATCAGTGGCTGGCATGGCACTGGGGGATGAAGTAAAGGAGGTATGCCTTGCCTTGATACAGGTTGTCGGGTTGTGGGGAGCTTGGTACTCCAGGTACTGTGCCAGTCTGTTTTTAATGGATGGGTAGTAGTTATGTTATTTTATGTGTTGGTAACTAAGTTATCTGGTTTGTGTTTTATGGTACAATGCCCAGGACAAGGGCACTTGTTAGCTCTTTGTCAACCTTCGGAGTACTTCTTTGCTGCAAAGCTCTCACTGAAGTAGGGGCGCTCCATGGTTATACTGCCACGCCACTACAGGTTGAGATGATCTCCAACCAGGGGCAGTATCTTCCTACTGTAGCTCTGTCACTAGGTAAGGTTACAACAAGCATTTCACCAATGCTAGCTACTTTTCTGTTTCAAATTCATCTCCATTACTAAATGTTTTTTGAGTAGTATACAGTAAACCCCCCGTATTCGCGTTCTCACAGTTCATGGACTCGCCTGTTCGCAGATTTCTTTACGGAACATATATACACATTATTCGTGGAATATTTGCCCATTCACGGTATTTTTCACTGAGAAATATTCACTAATTACAGTATTTTCATATCATTTTCATGACTAAATGCACTTTTTGTGATAAAACTATTAAAATACTCAGGTACCTAGGTAGTGCTCGAGTTACAATAATTCGATTTCGCGATGGGGTAAGCAATTAATGCTGGTATGACAATATTTATAAAATATTTTTAAATTTCGCACGGGCACAGGCAGCAGCGTACAATCAGGTAGTGAGAGAGACCAAATTACAATAGACCAACTTCTTTTCCTCCATCTCTTTATCCCATTTTCTAGTTAAAAAAGTAAAGGAGAATGATAAAACAGGTTCTAACGTAGGAAAAACCAAATTTTGGTAGTTGCTGTTTTGTCCTCAAGGAGTTACCTTCCATGGTCTACCAGAGCTCCATGGCGACCAAACTAATATCAAAGAATTCTCTTCTAGTCGGTCTTTTTGGCCAGGTATTGTGTCGTACTGAATAACATTATAACATGAGGTAGTATATAATGGACTCAAAGGTAAGAGGGCACCTTCACTTATCTTCAGCGAAGCTGAACCCAGTTTTTCCAAAGTCAAAAGAACCTGCAAGAAAGAAAAGTGACTATTGTGCATGCGCATCCGTCCTCTTGTTTACAACCAGGCCATTAAAGACCAAGGAGCCATTACTCTCTGTTGGTCAATGCAGGATGATCCCTTACCCAAATCCCATGCCTTTTCGTCAGGGAAGTGGCAGGGTTTTGAGGACTCAACAGCGACTACCAAAAATAGGTTTTTCCTACATCAAAACCTGTTTTTTGATAGTGTAGTTGCTTGTTTCGTCCTCAAGGAGCTTTACAAAGAAATTGATAGGTGACAAAAAAGGCTTAAGTTCTCACTTTTTAATCACAACACCCCAAAGGAAATAACATTTCTGGTCTGAAGTCAAGCCACAGATTTCAAGTCCCATTCTTTATTCCAAATACTCTTCAGGTTTTGGTATCAAGGAACAAGAAACTATACACAAACTTATGTTTTAGGATGTAATTCTACAGTGGCTTACCTAAGCATGCTGGGTTTGGTTGCAGTACTGTCCCCTTCTCCCAGCAATAGTTAGCATACTCAACGTCAGTAAGACCCCTGGTTTTCTGCCGTAGCACCTAGGTGTTAGGACTAACTATGCCACCTACTGATACACAGTGTAGTTGAATTTGTTCGAGCATGTGGCAATAATTTAACTGATGACCACCCTGTACATTCGAAGACTTCTTCGAAAGAGACATTTCTGAAGAAGGCCAACGACGTACTTACTTTCCTAACATCATGTGACCTAGAAAAGGAGTGTGGATTTGCCTTTTTAATGAGAAACACTACAATCATTCTCAGCCCTTGTAGGGAGAATGGTTAGTTTGTGCTAGGGTGTAGGAAAATAGGACCTTCTGGGATGTTTGCTGTGACTTTTAGGTAAACCTTAAGAGCTTGAACCAGGCATAATGCCTTGTCTGCTAAATTGAGTTTTCTTATAAGAATGGATTTCCTTTTTTAAAGAATCCTTATTCTTGGCCAGGAATGATGGGCCAAGGGACAATAATAATTGATGGTCAGCTATTTGTGTGATGCATCGTCTCCATCTAAGAGAGCCCAGTTCACTAATATGAGCTCCTGATGATAATGCAGTCAAGTAGATCGCCTTTTGTAGCATGTGCGTTGTGTTGTATTGGGTACACTGAATTGAAGGGTTGTTAGAAGTCTAAGCACCTTGTTCAGGGACCAAGTAATTAGAAGCATTTCAGGAGTGGGCCTTTGTAGAGCAAAAGACTGCAAAAGGGAAGTGACAACTTCTATACTGGAGTCAATCCCGAATCCATAGAGCAAGGGTTCCATTAATGCAGCCTTGTATGCCATGACTGTTGTAACCACAAGGTATTTGTCTTCAAATGGTATATAAGAAAAATAAAAAGTGTTTTTATAGAAATCTCAACTGGGCTCTCAGTATGGATATAACTTAACCATATCTTCCATACAGACTGGTATTGCCGGATAGATGATGTCCATAATTTTTGCACTAGATACCTAGCAATATTGGGTGAGTAATTATCACAATAGATATTTTTTAAAAATCTATACGTGAAGGTCTCAACTCAGAAAGGAGGACGCGTAAACGACTTTCCCTCCTACTGTCTGGGATAGAACAGCGGACGATAGTGGAATTGATCTTTTCATCCGTTGTTGAAGTAATAGGAACCAATGCCTGTTTGGCCAATTTGGGGCTATAAAGTAAACTGTTCCTCTAAAGGTTAGAAGTTTGCTCAAACCTTCGAAATCTGGGATATTGGAGGAAAAAGATATCGTCCTCCCCTTGTTCCAGTCTTTAGGAAGTCATCTCTTGCTGTTGCTTGACTGTCCAGGTTCGGAGACACATATATTAGGAGTTTGTGATTCTAGTACTTGGCAAACAGGTCCACTTCCGGTTGTGGAAGCATGCTGGCTATTGTTTGAAAAGAGTGGTTGTCCAACATCCATTCTGTTGAGGCTGTTGTTTTCCTTGAGAGAGAGTCTGCTATTACAGTGAGACCCCCTGTAAGGTGAATTGCAGACATGTGCCACTTCCTTGCTTGCGGCATCCGAACGATGGCTAGCATTGCCATATTGAGAGGAAGTGAACGGGATCCCGACATCTTGATGTAGGACATTGTAGTTATGTTGTCTCTCTCTTCTGGAGGTTTGAGTTTTTTGAGAGACAAAAAGACAGCCATCAGCTCCAAGAAATTGATATAAAAATTCCTGAGTAGCTGATCAGCTCCCTGCCACCTGACGATCCTCCCAATGTTCTCCCAACCTGTCAACAAGGAATCTGTGAGTATTGTCACTCATACAGACAGAGGAGTCAGGGTGACCTGTTTCGCCAGAGATTCCTTCTGGATCCAAGGCCAAAGTATCTCCCCAACTCTTTTAATCCTTTGATGAGGTCGGTCACGCATCTTTTTTCTTGCATGCGATAGCCAGAATTTGTTCACATTTTTAGTTGCAATCTAAGTATTGGATCTATTACTGATGAGAACTGCAACAGGCCCATTACACATTCTGATTTCCATCTGGAAACTGGGCTGTACAAGGAACCTTTTGAGGATTGTCTTTTTCTATTTTGAGTATGATTGGGAGAGACAACAGGCCATGAAGAGTATCCCAACAGAGTCCCAGCCACTGAAAGTGTCTGCTGGGCGTGAGGCAGGATGTTTTCAAATTTATTATAAAGCCTTTTGACTGTAGTCTGTTGACCATTGCTCTTAGGATTTTTCAAGCACTCTTTTCTTGTGGCCCCAGATCTTTTTGAGTTCTCGAATAAATACCATTGCTAATTTTGTAAAATATTCTTTAGGCAGTGTTTAGCCCAAAGGGCATGACATTGAATCTGTACGTATCTTTACCTATCCAGAACTTTGGGAAGGGGTGGAAGGGAACAGCTATAGGATGTGCCAGTATGCATCTTTCAGATCTATAGAAACTGTCCAAGTTCCTTTTGGAATGATTCAACTTACTTAGGCAACTGTAATTATCAGAAACTTTTGGCAAACAATGTGCTTGTTCAATGCTGATTGGTTGAGGATCACTCTTCTTTTGGAGGAATCCTTTTTGAGGACACTGAAGAGACGTACTTGGTGGCGAATATACGCACATTTCTTCTATGGGCCCCATTAACAGGGCCTTTCTGCACATATAAATAATGCTGTCCCCCCACAGGGAATACTTCCATTGTCTGTGATGCTGTCGAAGCCGACCCCAAACCATACAGTTCCTCGTATCTGCCTCCTCCTCTGCCTTTGCCTTTGATAGATAATCCAGGTGTTGCTTTTCCTTTTTCTCCCTATAAGATGGTTTTTGGACCTTGTGAAGAAAGGATGTCCTTGCTGTTGTTGTTGTCCTTTTGTAGGGAATTGTCCCTTCTGACTACCTACCTGTTTTTCTGAGTTAATATTTTAGGGGTGATTGAAAGCCTATATGATTTTTTATCAAAGTGAACCTTTTTTGGGGTTGGGTAAAGGGAAATTTTGGGTTCTTTTTTTCCTGCATTCCCCTTTCCCCAGAAGAGCGTACGCTGTACAATTCTGTTGGCCAGCATGCTCGTTTAGTTGAGCCACAGCAGACTCCTCAAACAGGTCCTTACAGAAGGGGTTAGAATGTAATAATGCAGTGACACTGGAGAGTGATTTGATGGAGCTCTCCAGTGCTTCCATTCGCACTGTTATGCCCCATTCTAGGAAGTCACAGAGTGATTCCCGTCGGGTTCTCATAAGACTTTTGGTCTCAACAGCAAAAATTATCCTGGGATCTTCTGGAAGCGTTTAGGTGGCAACTTCCAGCAAGGTGGTAGAGATTATAACACTAAGGAGTCGAAGCCTAGCATAAAATTCTAACGAGGCTGTCCCCTCTGAGAGTCTTCTCATTGGGGTCCCAAACTGCTGAGTAGCTATATCTAAAGGGAGCTTTTTACTTTCAAAAGGGAGTTGCAGCGTTGCCATTCCTTGGTGGAATTTCCCAAAACTGGGATGACTGTGGCAGATGGTTTTAATTCTGCCATTGTCTCTTGTTTTTAGTCACTACAAATTCTGAAAATCTGTCCTCACATGATTGATAATTTTGAAAGTGAAAGGACAGAACGCTGGGGCTACTTGGTGAGCAGCTTGGGTCTTATTCAAATCGGAGGTAGAGATCCATTTTTCGTTGACCTGGTAAAAGGTGATTTGTCTATTCCATAGTGGAATTTCCTGAAACTGGGATGACCGTGGCAGATGATTTTAATTCTGCCATTGTTTCTTGTTTTTAGGCACTACAAATTCTAAAATTCTGTCTTCACATGATTAATATTTTTGAAAGTGAAGGGACAGAAGGCTTAGGCTACTTGGTGAGCAAGAGAGATCCATTTTTCGCTGACCTGGTGAAGGATGATTTCTGTAGCTTTCAATGCTATAGGCACAGGTAAGACAACCGTTTCTGTTTCTGTTAGTGGTTTCTCCATGTCTGGTGAAGATGGTACCAGGTGCCATTCTGTATTAGGGAATGCTGCCGTTTGTAAATTCTACTTGTACAGCTTCGATCATAGTTTTTCTCTCATTAATTACATTCCTACCATTGGGAGAGAAAGTGTACATTGAGACATCTCACCTGGGATTATCAGTGTCATCAGAGGTGAGTATTGGAGCCCGTATTATGGTTTGATCTGAAGTTCTGTATTCCAAACTGACCCTTTTGTTGTTTCCAGTCGGAATTCTAATATCAGACCTTGTTTGGGCAGCATTTGTATCTACACTCACTTTTCGTTACAGACTGTAGTACTTTTACACTTTGGGGCGTACGTGGCTGACTTACTTTCCTTTTCAGAATGAAGCTTCATGTCCCTTATTTATTGCCGTTCTGTGGCAAGCCATCTTTGATGATACTCAGTTTCCTTACAGAACTGAGTTTCCTTACAGAACTGATCCAATGCTGCAAACTGTGTATCCCTTGTGGGGGAGCTTGTGCAATCTAACTGAGCTTCAGCAATTGAACTGTAAACAGCCTGTTAATCAAGGAGCAGAAGTCTTGGGCAAGTTACTATGCCCTTCCAAAAATGTAGTCATTTCTGTCTGAGTTAGGTGGATCCCAGTATCCCTTTTGGGGAAAAGATCCTATTCAGCAACGATAGTTGCATGGGGAATAGAATTCCTTCTGGAAGGTTTCTCCCATAGCTAGCTAAAATTTTGTGTCCCTGAGCCTTCTGGGTTCAGCAGGGCCATTTCAATGGCAATGTCCACTTCATATTTTTTAATAAGAATGTCAACTCCATGAAAATGTTCCTCTACTTCCTCCATGGGGTTACCCTGGGAGGTATTGGGGACTGATGTTACTGGGTTTTGCCCCAAACATTGATGTTGTTCAGAGAAAGGGTTAAACATCTGGTGCCGGAGTTCTGCCGGAAAGATATAATCTCCCTCTTCCTCACCCCTACTGAACCCTAGGACCCATTGAGGTAGTTAAAAGGAGCTGTTTTGTCCTTAAAACTTGCTGTCAGGAGCATACTACAATCTTGCCCACATCTGGTGACCAAGCAAATTTTCCTTGTTTTTTACAAGGACTATGCTCATGGTAGGTGGTATGGGCCATATCCACTGGTAAAAAGTGAACCGAGCAATTTGCTAAGGAACACTTGAACTGAGGATCCTGCCTAATGGCGGCCCTGTAGTGAAAAGCAAGTTGTAATTAGAAGCTAGTTAGTATTAATTGTTTTCAAGTGAGGGACACTTCTGTAGTTCCTCGTATAGTTTCCATGTTACAGGTTAACTTGGTTACAAGTTTGCCGTTGTAATACATTTAATTAAATATCTATGTTAACTTAAATCCTCTAAGGTTTAGATTAGTTTTCATACCTGTATGTGGCTGCATTACTTACACACTGTTAGTCCTTTTGTAATGGCCAAGTTTAATTTTTAATTCCAATTGTCATGCCATTCAGACTAACTGCTATGAACTAATTTGTTTAACTAACCCAAACTATTGTTTTATATAGCTTAGGGTAATGCTTTTATATAGCTTAGGGTAATGCTTCTAGTATAATCTATGTTAAGCTAAGAATAGAGGATTTCTTAGAAGGTTCTTGCTTAACCTATTCTAGGCTTATTTACAACTTAAAGATATAAACTTTACAGAAAATAGTTCGCTTATAATCTGGTTTTCTGTTTTACATGGCCGAGACTAGGCTTTTATCTGGTATTCGGCCACCGTTGTTTTAGGCTAATAGTAGGATATTCCTTAAAAAGGGGTTCCTACTTAATCTGGTTAGGCTACTGCCTGTTGTAGGTTTATATCACCTTTAAGGATATAGGGTATATAAGACCGTACTAGCATGTAGCCTTACAGATATCGTACCGAGTCATAAAAAAAAACTATATTATTTTATTGAGCCTATGATACTGTTTATATATAATCCTAGGCTTATTTGTTCTTTCTTAACCTAGCATAGGGTATTGCCTAATCCAGATTATTATAGATCACACTCTTAAATGTACAGGCTAGGCTATATAAAAACAGAAAACTTCCTAATGTGTAACCTTTTAGTTAGTCTACTATTTTTGTCTAACCCAGGTTGTTGTTTATATCCAATCCTAGGCTATTTGGTCTACTATATAAAACAGTAACTCACTAATGTGTAACCTTATAGCCAGGATATAACTTACTCTAGTCTAGGCTACTGCCTAACCTGGATTATTTCATTTACTGTACTTTACATAACATACAATTAGGCTACCATAGAATGTAGCCCAAGGGTAGTTTACCATCTCATCCAGCACAGATGACTATTTCATCTAGTCCTAGGTTACATTGTCTAGGCTAACAATTTAGTCCAAAAATGGGATGTTTTGTTAAAAGTTATCACTTAACTTGATATAAGGTAATGCCTAGGCTAGTCCTGGATTATTTAGCTCATGCTTAAGTGCACAGGCTTATAGAAAAGGAAAAAATTTATACTAATATGTAGCCTTATTGTTAGGTTATCGACTTATTTTGCCCAGATATTGTTATTATCTGATCCTAGGGTCCTTGGTCTAAGCTAGGCCAGTTAGGATACCTAATCCAAGGACATGGGGTACAGAACACATCCACTATTAATCTGTCTAAATTATTCTCACTTACTGTCTAGATTATTGTAGACATCGTATAACCTGAAAGGATTTTCTATATTAATAATAAGTTGTGGAACATTTCTTTTAGTTGAAACATTTAGTTAGAATTTAAAACAGTATTCGCTTTATGAAACTTGGTAGCAATCAACGCTTTACGAAACTAGGTAGGCTAGCAATCAATGAGCCGGGTTCTGGATTTAACACAAATTATCTATTCCAAAAGTTTAAAACTAAAAGTTTTAACTGGAACTTAATATTAAGCACCTATCTTGCAATTTTTTATGTTTCCATGTTCCTCGATAATGAAAACAGAAAAAAAAAGTAGATTTTTTCGGAGCGCTGGTAATGACGTGAACCGTTCGCTATAGACCAAACAGAGATAATGGCTGCTTGGTCTTTAGCAGCCCAGTTGTAAACAAGAGGGCGGATGCACATGCGCAGTAGTCACTTCTCTTTCTTGCAGGTTCTTTTGATGTTGGAAAAACTGGGTTCAGCTTTGCTGAAGATACAGGAAATTGCCCTCTTATCTTTGAGTCCATTCTGTACTCCATCAAGTGTTATAATGTTAATCATTACGACACAATACCTGGCCAAAAAGACCAACTAGAAGAGAATTCTTTGATATTAGTTTGGTCACCATGGAGCTGTGGTAGCCCATGGATGGTAACTCCTTAAGGACAAAACAAGTGACTACACTATCAAAAACATATTGTTAGTAATGTTATACTGTTGCGTAAATGCGTACAGTCATAAACAACTGAACAAGAAACTGTTGTTTTGCTTATAACTGAATCGGATAACAACAGCCATTTTGCTTGTATTTCAACCATCGTACGGTAATAAACAGTTACTGTAGTTATGATACAGATGACATTAAGTAGAATAGGACTGATATACTTTTACATTATACCCTTATTCAGTATGGATAAATGATCAGCAAGGAAATATACTAGTAAATTTAAGCTGCAAGTTGTAGCTGAACCTGAGAAAACAATGTTAAGCTGCTAATGACTATAAATTATCGTGCATCGGCAACATGGATGAAACTCGACCACAATTAAAATTGGAGAGAAAGAATTTAAATCAAGACTACTGGCATGAAAGAACACATATTACTGTATGTTTTTATGCTGATAAACGATAAACATGTAAAGCTGGTATTATGATGAAATCAAGTGAAAATAGCGAACAGAATCTTGATTTTTTTTTACACAAAACAAACATGCCCCCAAACGGCCAACGTCTTCTATTAACGAAAAAATAGCTAAGTTAATTTCACAACAAGACATATTTAAGTTATATTTTGACTTAAAAAACTTAGTATAACGAAAAATAACCTTGCCCCATATAAATCAAGTATTTAGAGTTTTATTTATGCCTAGAAGCAAGAAAAGCACTCTGAACTGAGTTAAATACAGCGAAACAAACTTATCATGTAATCAATTTCCAAACTAAAACATTGATTGCTATGATCACAATTTATAATACAAAAGCAATATTAGAATATATTACTGTGTTGGATACAGTGAAGTAAAGCATACCATTTTAAAAGATCCATGGAAAAGATGCATATTTGTTATGTTGATTTTTGTATTATGCGATATTAATATGTGAATATAGAGTACAGTATAATGTAGGCTAGGCTACTGTATATGTATACAATATACCATAGTGTAGGCTAAGCTAATTCTTGTTTGTTATTCAATTTCTCTTTGTATTGAATTATCATGTCACTCTGCAAGTACCTCCAGAATTAGCTGATATCAATACATTTTCTCCAACAAACAGTTGGTTTTTTGGAACCTAACCCCATTGTAAGTAGGATAATACCTGTATAAGCATTTTTAGAGTTTTTTTTTTGTTTGAACTATCAAAATGGGCAGTTCGAAGTGTTTTTAGAGGGGTTTCAAGTATTCGCGGGGGGTTGTGGTACGCATCCCCCCGCGAATACGGGGAGTTTACTGTATGTCCATATATCCGGCCTCCTGTCAATGTGGGATTCAGCAATTTGATGACTTGGTAAGTTACTTATGTAATTATTGCATTTTTATGATAAAATAAAGTTTTATATATATTTAGCAAGTAATTACATGATTGGAGCCCTCCCTCCTCCCCTCTCATGGACATAGGGCACAAACCAGTTGAGCTCTCCATCTGTGTTGTATCTATTCTTCCCCGAAATTTGGCAGGGCTATATAGTTACCTACACTAAAACAATAGAAGCACTACCACGAATTTCAAAATTTTAAGTTGCCACGATAATTAGAAACTATAGCAGTGTAATTACTTGCTAAGTATATACATAAAACTTTATTCATTATAAAAATGCCATATTTACACATATAACAGTCCAAAACAGTGAATGACTTACTTGATCTTATCCAGAATAATTCATACAGACCTTTTTTGCAAGTCTTTTTAAAATTTGTGGTTCACAATGCTATACAAGCGATAAACAAAATTGTCAATAAACCAATCTAAAATTTTTTTCAGCATTATCACATTAGGATATGTTTATTTAGACATAAAACAGTTGAAAACTGTTAATGACTAAAATTCGATAATTCCTTGAAATTTGGCGGTAGGTGCGCCCCTTGAGCATTCTTCGTGTGCTTTAATATTGTAGTCCTTTTGTCTGATATAACTTCACTACTACTGCTAAAAACAGTTAATGCCTTACTCCAGTGATTTCCACCTTCCACTTTTTTAATTTTATATTTGCTGACGTTTTCTTTATTCTCCTTCTTAACGTATATTTTCGTTTACTTTGGTTTGATTCATTTCCCTGCCTTTCTTCATCTTCTTTCTTCCATCACTATCATTTCATCTCGTAGCTGTTTACTTGTATTTGTGTTTCTTGTCTCTCCTTGTTTCTATTTCCAAACCTATTTCTTCCCATTATGTCCTCAAAGAAAAGTGTCAGCTTTTTGCCTACATTGCTACTTATATATACAGTACAGTATTAAATTCATATGTTTATTGAGTCGACTTTGTAATTTGTGTTAATGTTTTTACAATTTTTTAACCGTTTTTTTTACATAACACTTTGTGAAATCTTGCTTTGTCATTTAATAGCTTTTAGGTCCTGTTTCATATGAATATTGAGTACTGCTGAGAAGGAAATTATATTGTACTTTGAATGATTTTCTAGGTTGAGTGAATTCTGAATTAACAGAGCTTATATAGTAGACATTATAAAAATCAAAGTTCTCAATGAAAAAATGCTGAGTATGTGTGTTATTGATGTTTATTCTTTGGATTGTTTTTCAGACAAATGCAACTTTTGCGAGAGCCCTGGCCCTTGAATTAGGTGCCAGTCAATGTGCTGATGGTGACTTGATGCTTTTTATAGATGTTGACATGACATTTTCTTCTGCATCGTTAGACAGAATTCGTCTTCACACTATTAAAGGACATCAGGTAAGCTGTATTCAGAAAACTGATATGGCCCTTTGAAAATCATACTTGTGATCTACACAAATACTAGAATCTTCAGGTAGTAGATGATCTCGCATTTACAATACTCCTGATGTGGTAGCCTACTTGTAACTCCCTGTGTTACAGTGAGCTAACCTACTTGGAGGAATTGTTTGAGTATCTGGTAAGCCTTATCAGAATCTTTTATCATAATTTATAAGAAATGTAACCGAAACATGGCAGTTCATGGAAATTTGATTGTTTGCTCATTTTATGCAGTGGAAATTTTGACAAAACATGGAATCATTAATGAGAAAAGGGAAGGAGTGCATGTGTGAACATATTCTCTCTCTCTCTTCCTCTCTCTCTGACACACACATTGTGGTTTTTATTGTTTTTTCATCATTCTGTGCAGTAAGATATAACAAAACATATAGAAGTAAAAAATGAAAAAAATACAATAAAAATGACAATGAGAACGATGATATAAAATTGAAAAAAAGGGAAGGAATGTTTTTGTAAACAGCCTCTCTCTCTTAGGTGTTGTGACTTTTATAATTTTTTTATCATTCTATGCAGTAAGAATTATGACAAAACACACCGGAAAATACAGTAAAAATAAAAATGGGAATAGCATAAGATAAAAGTGAGAAGGGGAAGGAGAGTATGAGTGAACATAGTTTCTCTCTCTCTCTCTCTCTCTCTCTTTTGCATTGTGATTTTTATTGTTTTGCATCATTTATGCAGTGAGAATTATGATAAAACACATAGAAATAAAAAATGAGAAAATACAAAAAATAAAAAAAAACAAGGAAAAGAGTTTGTGTGTGTGAACAGCATCTCTCTCCCATCCTACCCAGCCATCTGCCCCTCCCCCCACCTGGGAAACTTTCACCCAAGGACTTGGAATCTAACCTCGCTTTCCCTAGCCCCCATACCCACCCCATCTCTTTCTCTGCCTGTTTTGAGTGTAAGCAGTGTTACCAACATTTCCTTAGACCCACGGCATTGCCAACCATCGAGTGTGGTTTTTCAATATCAAATTACATGTATATATATATATATATATATATATATATATATATATATATATATATATATATATCTTCTTTTAACGTGCTTTTATTCCCATTTTTGTATGGGTAAGCACGATGCCTTCTTTTTGAAGGACTTTTTGATTTGGCTTTGGGTAGACCTGTGGTCTCGATCGGCTGCCCTGCCTGACATCGCTTAGACCCCGGCACGTATGTTTCATGTATCATACCCGACCCAACGCCCTTTCTTCCCAGCAGCGAGAAGTTATTGCGCGGGTATGGCGAGAGTTCGAGACGTGTGAGATGTTTGTTATATTTTTAGAAGGTGTTGTAGTGGCTTTGTTTTGTGTGTGTATTTAGTCTGTAACATCCATTTGCTTTTTAAGCAAACCTATCCGTTGATTACATATATAATCCCGGGATGTCTACACGGATAGCAAAGTGTCTGCCTCTCTGATCAGTCGGCTGCGGGTTTGAACCCGCGCCACAGACCTCTACGAAGTCCGAAGCTGCTGCTGTAACTGACTGAGCCATCGAGGCTCTATATATATATATATATATATATATATATATATATATACATATATATATATATATATATATATATATATATATATATATATATATATATATATATATATATATATATATATATATATATATATATATATATATGAATATAAGAAGGCCCATAAAACACTATTTAAACGTTGAAACCATATATTTCGGGCACTTGCTTCTGTGCCCCTCTTCACTGGTAGAATATGGACAGATGAGATGTTACAAGGGTATATATACAAAACATAAAGGTGTGGCCTTAAGGCTCCGATGGTATGAAGGTGACCGTTTCCTAAGGAGGAGAAAGACCAATTCCTTAGTGGTTTTTGGCCTCATTAGCTCCCGTTTGGCGATGGATCTAGAGGTCGCGTTTCTTGGGTCATCTTCTTCAGGAGGGGTCTGAGGATTAAGGCGTCGATGTCATCCGATTTCCAATGTCCTCCTGACAGGTTCATATTGTTGGTTTGATTGATGATAGCAGATTCCAGCATCTTTCTTTTGTATAGACAGCTACTTTTGAAAACCAACTCCGCCCCACTCCAGTTTATGACATGTCCTGTATTTCTGATATGTAGAAAATCCCGAACTCTCCGAGCGTAACGTACTGATCTTTTGTGCTCTGTTATTCTTTGCGAGAGCGATCTACCTGTCTCGCCTAAGTAAATGTCATTACAATTGCTACACGGTATCTTGTAGACTCCGGCTTCTTCCCCTTTGTTATTTAAGTATACGTTAATGGCGAACTCCCGATGGATTTGGGATAATGAAAAATAAAGGGATTGTTAGACCTGAGTTGTTCGGTGGCTTTTTGGATGTTTTAAAGTCATCGGAAGCTTTATTTTGTTGTTGAAATCTATTTGTCTGTTGTGAGTGGGACCTCTATAGTGTATTTTATTCGCTTTGTTAATAGCCCTCTCGATAATGTGTGGTGGATAGAGCAGTTGCATTAGGTGTTGGTGGATCGTGTTGAATTCTTTATCTAGGTACTCATTTGAACATATCCTAAGTCCTCTCAGGAATAAGTTGCACCCTACCATGATTTTTACGGAGACGTCGTGGTAGCTTAAGAAATGAATGTAGGAAACAGCGAAGGTGGGGTTTCTATATACTGTAAATGCATATCTATTCTGTTTTCTTATGATCAATACATCTAGGAATGGCAGTTTTCCGTCCTTTTCCCATTTCCGTTTTAAGTTTTATGGTTGGAACTAGCGAATTTAGCCTATTAAAAAATTCATTAAAGTCTCCTAGCTATTGTCCCAGAAAGTAAAGATATCATCTACGTATCTAAGCCAGATCATATTACGGGGTTTGATAGACGACAAAAGTTCTGTTTCAAAATATTCCATTATTTTCCATAGCGGAAAAGAACAAAGTTTGTAAACTGAGTTTAAACTGAGTTGGTTTGTCAATATACCTGACATGACCGAAAGGCTGAACAGCAATCATTCAAACCAACAATGTGACTGCACTGTCAGGAGGTTTAGTTTCTTCTTCGGACGCCAATAGTGACCTAACTTGACGCACCCTGTGAAGAAGATGACTTTGAAACGCGACCGCCAGATTATCATCAACTGTACGGGAGCCTGAAATTCCAAACGACGAATTTGGTCTGGCTTTGTCCTGCAATGAAACGCCACCTCTCAAGCAGCAGAGCAACGTTCAGTTGCCGGGGACACCCTTTCTGCTTTTGTAACTGAGCATTGTAACTCTCTCCTGAAAAAAAGTGGGACTCATAACTTAAAAACTAATGCCCAAATTTTCTTTGAAAAATAGTGTTTTATGGGCCTCTATTTTCATATTAAACTGTAGTATTACAGGAAAAGTACATCTATTTTGCCCAGCTGGAACTCATCAGTTTACGCTAAAAACTGGCTTCAACCCAGCTGTCAAGCACATCTTCAGACGGTACCTCCGGCTAGTACATGGGTTACAAGAGGAAGAACCGAGAGAAATTTTCATGCAAGAATGCCTGTACAGGAACAAGTTTCTCCCAAAATGTACGGTTTCATCATTGGACATCGGCGTCAGACCCATTTCCCGGACCCATCCGCACATTCCTCCAAGACAGAATACAAGCCACACACCAAGACACTTATAGATTAGAAGAAAATAAGTGAGCTAGCCAATCCACAGTTATGTATATGCAGGGATGATGGTAAAGATATCTTTCATAACTTGTGCTATCAGGTGCTATTGAGAACAGGAGTCTCACTGCCAGAAATTTGTTTTTACAAATTAAAAAAAGACTGATTAGAACAAAGGTATGAAATAATCTTGGCCTCCCAATAATGTGCTGAATCTCTAACCATCCCCTCACTGCAGAAGAACAGACCGTTTTAAATCTTGGAGTTTTCCAATCTGTCTAAAACCTGGTCCCTGAGAGTAATCTAAAATTATTTGCTTTTGATAAACATTTTTCAAAAACAACTTGACAAGAAAGAGGTATCCTTCAAAAGATTTTGCTAAATGTCTGGGAGCAAAAAACACTAACCTTTTATAACTGAAAAGATTCCAAAATGCATTAGTTAGCTTTAAGAAAAAGGGGGATATCATCATCTCAAAATCTGACAAAGACGGGAAAATAGTCCCCTTAGACAAGGAGACATACATCAATAAAGTTCAAGAACTTTGTTAAACGAAAAGAGACACTTTTCAAATTAACGAAAGATCCTGAACAAATTACTGGATGCTCAGTTTAACAAATCAGTTAGAAACCATAGGGGGCACAAAAAAGACATAGAATTACTAGAGACATTCAAAGCAACAACCCCCTCTTCCATTTTTTACACCTCACAAAACACACATAAAGATGGGGATTCCTTTACGCCCCATAATATCTAGCAGGGCTCTTTCATGTACAAATTATCAAAATGGCTCGTGACTTGTTATCACCCTTTCTAGGAACCTTCATCCTCCCACGTCAAACATGCAGAAGATTTCATACAAAATTTTAATAGTTTAAACATCCTCAAACAACATCAAACTGCTCAGTCTAGACGTCGATTCATTATTTACTAAAGTCCTGATTGCTGACGTGTTGTTTTTTCTTAGAGAGGAAGTTAAACCATATGAAGACCATTTTCCTCTTGGCATAGATAAAACTTTAAAACTTATCAACCTCTGTGTAACTAACAACGTGTTTTCTTTTCAATGGTAATTTTACAAACAAAAATTTGGCTGTAGTATAAGTCCTCATCACCCCTTCTAGCAAACTTGTACATGGAATATTTGAAACAGAACTTGTCGTCTATCAAACCCCATAACATGATCTGGCTTTAGATACGTAGATGATATATCTTACTTTCTGGGACAAATAGCTGGGGACTTTTAAGGAATTTTTTAATAGGCTAAATTCTGCCAGTTCCTGACCATAAAATTTAAAACAGAATGGGAAAAGGACGGAAACTGCTTTCCTAGATGTACGATCATAAGAAAACAGAACAGGTATGCATTTACAGTATATAGAAACCCACCTTCGCCGTCTCCATTCATTTCTTGCTACCACGACGTCTCCGTAAAATCATGGTAGGTGCAAACCTATTCTCAGAGGACTTAGATATGTTCAAATGAGTACCTGGATCAAGAATTTAACACGATCCTCGCCAACACCTAACGCAACTGCTCTATCCACCACACACTATCGAGAGGGCTATTAATAAAGCAAATAAATATACTACAGAGGTCCCAATCACAACAGACAAATAGATTTCAACAACAAAATAAAGCTTCCATACGATGAAAAACATCCAAAAGGCCACTGAGCAACTCAGTTCTGATAACTTTTCATTTTCCATTATCCCAAATCCATCGGAGTTCGTTCGTTAACGTATACTTAAATAACAAAAAGGACGAAGAAGCCGGAGTTTACAAGATACCGTGTAGTAATTGTCACATACATTTATGAAAGGAGACAGGTAGATCGCCGCAAAGAATAACAGAGCACAAAAGATCAGCAATGTTACGCTTCGGAGAGTTCGGGAATTTTCCCTTCATATTAGAAATACAGGGCATGTCATTAACTGGAGTGGGTGGAGTTGGTTTCAAGAGTAGCTGTCCGTACAAAAGAAAGATGCTGGAATTCGCTATCATCAATCAAACCAACAATATGAACCTGTCAGGAGGACATTGAATGGACGCCATTGACACTCTAATCTCGACCCTTTTTAAAGAAGATGACCCAAGAAACGCGACCGCCAGATTCATCGCCAAACGGAGCTAATGAGGCCAAACACCAGTGTAGGGAATTGGTCTTCTCTCTCCTTTGGAAAACGGTCGTCATACCATCGGAGCCTTGCTACACCTTATGTTTTGTATATATCTTTCTCAACATTTCTGTCCATATTCTCAAAGTCAGGAGACTCTGCTGGCGGATATGGCTTCCGGCCCAGCGGGCCGGTCCACAGTACGCAGATCCCGACACCGCTGACCTCCTCCTTTCGATGTAGGGAACCCGGCATGCTTGCCTTCGTGTTATCCGGCACGACACCTTGACCATTGAGAGTCTTGGTACTAGGCGCCTGGAGGAACTGGAGTTCTTCCACCTGATCTTCTAAGTCTCCCTATCCAGGCCTTCAAGTAGGCTGGACGGAGGAAGCTCTGATACGCCAGACAAGGTCCCTAAGGAGACGGTGATCTTTCCTTAGTGGACTGCCGCACCTGCTCCCTACACTCCCTGTGAGTATGCAAGGCAGACAATACCGTTGACCCCTCAAGGGCAACTATACCATGTTTTCTTTGGGTGATAAGTTGCTCACCCTGCTCCGAACAAAGCTGCTTTGGCAACTGCTCAGGCATGCTTCAAGGCAAACCTTTGCTCAGCTAAGGGAGACAGACTCTTACATCTCTGGTCTTCCAGAGGTGAGGAGTTCTGAAGGATGCCCCGCCCATGTTTACAGTAAGTTAAATTGGACGCTGATTGCGCGTCTTCTCAGTTCAGTGAGCAGCTTCCTAAGCTCCCGGAAGCTCTCCTGAAGGCGGAGTTTGAGGCACGGTGTCGGCTGAGCCGGTCCCTAAACTCGCTGTGCTTGACGGAAGCGACCGCCGTCTCCTGTGCAGAGGAGCCTCTGTTTCAGGTTCTGGTTAAATCCCTGTTGGCAGGGTTTCATCAGACCACTGACTTACAGCAAAGTTGACTGGTTTAAATTCATCTTTGCAGATGCCACCATTCACATCAACAAGCTCATGAAGAGTTCTATCTGGGGGGACAACCTCTTCCCAGAAGACGAAGTCGCAAGTGTCCTGAGTGAAGCAACCAGGGCCAACCAGAGCCTGCGCTCCCGTTGGGGTATCTCCTCCTTCAAGCGAAAGACCCCCGAATCTGGCAACTCCCAGACTAAGTCTGGGAAACGTTTCAGAAGGCACAGAAGACTCAACACCAGACGGTAGTTCAGGCAGTCCTGTCTCAAGCGGTGGGCCAACCTCCACCTCCAAGGCTCAACCTCAACATTACGTAAGGTTCAAACTAAGGCCCAATCCTGCTGCACCCCGGTGACGTCCCGTGGCCAGCCGCATAACCTTGAACCTATGAGGGCCGTGGGGTCTTTCACGTACCTTTGTCAGGAGCGCAAGGGGGGTAGAGGTCGAGCCCTATACAGAGGTAAGGCTGGATCTGCTCTCGGAGAAAAACTATCAGCGGGTAGAGGAAACAAACCTGCTTCCTCCCACTGAGACCAGTCAGGTAGGTGGTCGCCTTTACTGGTTCAGAGACCAGTGGTCCTTCAGCCTGCACACAGCATTGTGTCCAAAGGTCTGGGTTGAGCTATCAAGGATCCCCTCCCCTGACCAGATTTTACCAACCCCTCCAAAGCCCTACAGGACTTTTGTGACGGAGCTTCACAAGAGAGCAATAAAGAAAGGCACCTCAAATTTCAAGGCAGGCTGTTCACCATCCCAAAGAAAGATCTGTCAGCAAAGAGGATTCTAGATCTCTCAGATTCAAATCTTTTTACATAAAATGCGACAAGTTTCGTGATGCTACGGCTCGGCACGACTCTACTTCCGCTGCGGAGCCGCCACCACCTCTATCGATCTTCAGACGCTAATATCGCCCCGGGTTGGCGCTGGAACTTCTCTCCTCCTGGGTTTCAGACTGAAACAAGCCTAGCCTTCAAGGTCATGCCTTGTCTCAATATAGCCCCCTGGATTTTTAAGCAAAGCTGGCGGAAACAGCTGTTCAGCAGCTTCCGTCCCGGGGATCTCCTTTGGCAGCATACCCAAGTGGTTGGATAATCTGGGCCCAACAGTACAAGAGTGCCAGAAGGCAGGAAACATAGTGATCGTTCCTGGAATCGTTAGGTTTTCAGCTGAACAGGGAGAAGTCCCGCTGATTCCGGAGTCCTGGTTTCAGTGGCTGGGTCTCCAGTGGGACCTGTCCTCGTACAGACTATCCCTCCCGCCGTCCATGCGGAAGGCGGTAGCCGCCGCTACCAGGAAATTTTTGAAGGACAAAACAGAATCCTGGCGGTCTCAAGAGAGAATTCTCGGCTCCCTTCAGTTTGCTTCAGTGACAGACCTGCTCTTAAAAGCGAAATTAAAAATACATAAACAGAGGTGGCGGGAGACGAGCCAATGTCAAGCTCAGAGACAGGGTCTTCACTCCTGGGCGGATCTTGGAAGACAAGGTTTCAGCCATGGTCCACAGTCAAGGGCCTGTCGAAGTCGTGTCCCACTTCACTTCTCCAGCTCTGGTAGATTCTGCCACAGACGCTTCATTGTTGCTGGGGAGGGTACCACCAAACAAAAGTACAGGGGACATGGTCTGCAATATCAACAGTTCCACATAAACACCTGGAAGCTATGGCAGTGCTTTCTAATCCTCAAAGAAACTCGCTCTCACGGCCGGGATTCACATCAGGTTAAAGCACAAACAGTGGTGGTTCACATATTACTGTGATCAACAGGCCAGCTCCAAGCTGTGGCCTGCAAATCAGGTGGATGATAGCTACCTCACTGGCGCACGCACGGCTGGCATCTGTCAGCCACCAGCCGGTGCGTGAACGCAGGCGGATTTCCCGTTCAGGACTCATTCGGACTGGAGTGGTCTCTGGATCGAGAATCGCTCACTGATTTGCCGATTCGGACTCAAGTGGATCTGTTCAAGTACGGAGAGCAATCACAAGCTTCCTGTTATGTGGCTCTAACCTGACCCCATGCCTTCGCCACGACGCGGCGACCATAGATTGGAACAATTGGGAGATTCCACGGTTTCCCACAAATGGCGTTGCTGAAAGTACTGCACAAACTCAGGTCACATTCAAGGGCCAACTAGCTCTGGTATTCCTCACTGGCCTAAGAGTAAACTGGTTCCTCTGCTTCTGCTCGTTATGTGTCATCAGACATCAATCCAGACTGACCTGGGCAAGTACAAAACCAAGACTGTGTCAGCCTGAAATCCAGACTGTCTGGCTTTATGGACTTTATAAAGTTTGCTGCAAAAAAAGGGAGCAAACATTGATCCCGTTAACACTCGTTTCTAGAATCTGGATAAGAGGGGATTCTATGCTCAGGTGCATGAGGATTCAGCATTCAAAAAATTAGCATCCTTTTGAAGGCATCTGAAGCTCAACTATGACTACTAACCTAGCGGTTGTTTTTTAGATCATTGTTTGAAAAAGGCCTAGCCCCTGCCACTATTACTACAGCTAAACTGTAGCCTTAAAGAAGGTATTTTTGTATGGTTTAAAATTGACCTGGCAGATTCATACTTTCATCCATCCCAGAGCATGCGCTGCTTGAGGCCAGTAACACGCCCACATTCTGTTACCAAGGTTCCTCAACGATGTTCTGAAATTACTCTGATATTACTGAACCACAATGCTCTATTTGGATCTGTTAAGGAAGACCTTGTTTCGATTAGCTTACTTCAGGTGCCAGAATTCCAGAGCTATCGGCTCGCTAGAGGCATGATCATATTGATTTCTCCCATCCAGAGAAGTCCTCCTTCCCTTTGATCATAGGTTCCAGTTAAAAATGAAGACCTCAGGACAGGTGGTCCCCTGGAAGGTGGTGCCTTCCACAGGACCAGTCCTTATGTCCAGTCTATACTCCTAAAGTTCACTCTTACAAAGAACCTACCGTGTAAGTCGGGTCCTCTTTTTATCAGGGAAAAAGGTGGAACTCTTTCGTTGAACGCTATAAGACAGCAAATTCTGTATTTTATTAAACAAGCCAACCCGGATTCAGTCCCTAAGGTTCATGATATCCGTGCGGTAGCTACCTCTACCAATTATTTTCATAATATGGATTTTGCTGAACTTACCAAGTATACGGGATGGAAATCACCTCTAGTGTTTAAACGCCACTATCTAAAAATCACTCAAGTCTGAAATTTACAGTGGCTGTGGGGAGGCCTGGGCTTCCCACCTTAATTATCCTTAACCTCATCCTTTCCCGCCCGCCTGCCTCATTTATTTCTGCCTGTTTTCCTGATCAATCATGCCCACTGCCTTACCCTGCAATTGATGATAGTATTACCATTATTATTATTTGTCTTAGTGATTGTGCTTTGATTGTGCTGTATTTAGATTAGCCTGTATACTTTGAGCTACTTTTATTTTACTTCATGTAATTTGCTAAGATTTGATGTTGTATATCCCTTATTGTGCATTGCTCTTAGATTTAGTTTTTACATTTGCCTGTTTGTACCATTATACTACTAAAAGTTTTGGTTCCACCCCGTACTTCTTATCTTGTAATTGATCTTGTTTTGCATTGATGAGATATCATACTAAATCTTATTTTTTCATAGCGTGTGTTTTTGTTCATGATCACCTTTTTGTTTCTCTTTAGGCTTTGGCAGTCTTATATGATTCTCTGTCATTATTTCATCGGTGACACGGTCGAAATACCAGAAAAGCGATTTTGACAAAGGAAAATCTATTTCTGAGGAGGCCCCGCGGTCACCGGGTGACCCTCCCAGGAAAGCTGGTTTCCTCTACTTGGACATGCCAAGCCTGGGGGTGGTGCTAGTCTGGAATGAGTGTAGGTGGCGCTGGAGTCGCCGCTTGGCGGGCGGGTGAGTGTGGGAGTCCCTTTTTGGGAAATGTTTATCTTGTTATCATTGATTCTTAGTCAAAGTGGATGGAGGTAGCGGTCATTAGTTCTCAATGAGTAGTTTAAACACAATTAGTATTTTAAGAGAAAAGTTTGCTTCCTATGGCATTCCTGATGTAATAGTTTCGGATAATGGAACTGCCATTACTTCTTCAGAGTTTAACATTTTTACCAAGGCTAATGGGATATATCAGATTTTTTCTGCGCCATACAAACCATCAACTAATGGAGAAGCCAAGAGGGCAGTGCAGACTTTTAAACAAAATCTTAAAAAGGTACAAGGGAATGAGAATTTACAACTAAAAGCTTTGTCAGTTTTTAATGCAATATCAGACTACACCATATGCAATAACTGGCCTTACTCCAGCCGAGCTTTTTTTAAAACACTTTATCAAAACGAGATTGGATTTTCTTAAGCCTGACAAAGAAGCTGAAATGAAAAGGAAGCATGACACACTGATTTCGTATACCAGCTTTAAATTAAGAACTCTGAAATGTGGTCATGGGTTCAGGCATTAAGTTTTGCTTGGGGATCATCTAAGTGGGAGAATGGTTTTATTGTCAGACAGACTGGTCCAGTTTCATACACAGTAAGGGTTGGGAAAAGGTATGGTATCCACACATCACCCAGCTTGTTGCTGTTCTTGGGTTTCGGAGTTTTGACGGTTCCATAACAAATGACCCTTGCTTAAGCTCAGAGGAAATATGTGAAGGCAAATTTTCTGAAGATTGTTGTTTAAACATTCACCACTGGAGGAGCCTGTAACTGAGGAGTTGAGTAAATCGAGTTCTGACAGTTTATCTGAGGGAGGAAGTGAGCCATTGTCTTTGACTTTGGATGATCATGTAACTTGAACTCGTAACTCCACCGGGGAGAGAGATGTTACCCAGTAAGAGAACGTCATCCGCCGGACAGGCTTATGTATTCTTGATACAGGTACTGTTATTTTAAAATATGTTGTAAAAAAAAAAGGTGTTTTGTATTTATATAATAAAATTCCTAACCCTTACTTGAGATTTTTATAGAATTGCAAGTTCTTGAATGAAGAATGTATTTTACTTATTGTAAACTGGGTGTTGTATAATTTCATTTCACTATAACTTTTTATTGGTGTTGTAAGTTATGGTAGCTTTCTGTGCTTTTTATGTTAGCGCAGAGTAGTGTTGTGTATTTTTGTTGCCTTCTGAACAGCTGTTTGCTTCTTGTTTAGTGCCAGCCTGGCTGAAGTCACTCGTCTTTGCGAGTCAGTTAAATATCCGCCTCTCTACTGTGTGTACCTGGTTTGTATTACTCAATAAAGACACCACGTAACGGGTCATTTCTCTTCTCACGGACTAATCAGTTTGGTATGCATATGGGTACTAATCAGTTTGGTATGCATATGGGTACTAATCAGTTTGGTATGCATATGGGTACTAATCAGTTTGGTATGCATATGGGTAAGGGTATGGTATGCATATGGGTATGGGATGGCATGGGTATGGGAATGTTATGGTATGGGTATGGAATGGATATGGGTATGGGTAAGGGTATAGGTATGGGTATGGAAAGGATATTGGTACATGTATGGGTATAGATATAGGTATGGGTATGGTACAGGTATGGGTATTGTATGTGTATGGGTTTGGGTATGGAATGGATATGGGTATGGTACAGATATGGGTATGGGTATAATACAGATATGGGTATGGTACAGATATGGGAACTAGCAAATGCGAGTGATAACGAGTATCTGCTAGTGTCTGTGTATGTATATACATACATACATATGTTTATATACATATACAGTAGAACTCTGGTCCTCGGCTGTACCAGAACTCGATATGATCGGATTTCGACGCAAAATGTCGAGTAAATTTTGCGATAGAGCTTGGACAACAAACTGGAATCCGACCCGATGAATCATATGATGTTTGTAAACACAAGTGTTTCGGTCAGCCGCTGCTAGTTGGCATTGTTGGTGGCATTCTTCCCATGCGTATTTAAAATTGTTTAAAGCCCACACCTGCTGCTGCTGTTGTTTTTCGGAGAACTTCGCGCTGATTTGTCACCACAAGGATCCCCGGGACAGGACCTCGGCCTCACTCGCAACCCTTGCAGTTCCCGAGGCTGAGAGTGTAGAGGGCCGCCGCGGTTCTGGCTTCTGAGAGAGTTCTCGACCAGATGGATTCTTTTTTTCGGAGAAGGAGTTCATTCAGATCGAGACACCAAGCTTCTCCCCTGCCTTGACAGAGTATGAATTCTTCTTGCCTCGTCTTGCCGACAGCAGTTCTATGGGCAATTTGGTAAGTCCCGAGTTAGCTCGACTTTAGGAACGAACCTTTACTTGGTTCTGCCTTTCTCTTTCGGAGATTTGCCAGATACCTCGGTAATCAAGGTTTGTACCAGGGCGCTGCCTTGTCCTTTGGACAGTGGCCAAGACAGCCCCCTTCAACTCCTAAGAAGTCCCAAGCTTCAGAAGAAGATTGCGGAACACATAGCCCTCTTCTTCCCTTCTAGGAAAGTGGGCATAATTGTGTCTCTTTCAACCCTCCTTTCCATAGGGAGGAGGGAAGAAGGGAAGAGAGAAAGAAGTCTCCTACTGCTGATGCATGGGTGAAATGATACTTATCGAGTCTCTGGAGCTGGCAGCGACATTGCTGAGACCTGAAATGGATTCCTTCAGGAGAAGTATCTTATTTCCCTTAGGTCTCAGCAATTCTTTTCATCAAACTTCCATCTCGCTTCCTCTCCCATGCTCCCGATTCGGGAAATGCCAACCCAGCTAGAGCTAATTGTCTCGGTATCCTCTCATCTTGCAGAAGCTTCCCCATGGTGGAGAATGGAGGTCTGCTTCCATTCCTCCGTCCTTCTTACCTCTTCGAAGTATGAGGTAATGCTTGATTGAAGGAACCTTCGAATATGCTTGCATATTCCCCTCACATTGTGTGTCCACTTACGAATTCACCGATTGAGGAATAGGCGCACACTGGTAAGACTTTGTCTTGAAGGTGTGTGACTGAGACGATTAGTACCTTCTCATCACTGTCCTGGGCTCAGGGCAGCCTTTTGGCCATCCGAGAATTCAGGATGAGTTTTGCGACACTCAGTGGTTTCATTGAACAACAAAGCCACAGTAGTGGCATTTGTCGACAAACGAGGTAATCGTTTTTTCCTCCTGTTTCATCTGTCGACATTTGCAGGTATTCGAGTGTTCTGTAGTGCACTCGACAGCTCAATTAACCAGATGCATTCCCAGTGGGGATGTATTGGTAGGCGAGCTTGGCCTCAGGTTTGAGTGATCGGGGCGGAACGTGCTGCTCACTCTTTTCTTCATGAAGAGACTTCTCGACTGAGAAATCCGTACCGTCTTTCTGTTGCCTCCCTGCACAAGAAGTCGGTAGTTTTTCTTGCTCCTTCATACCAGACGCAGGGGCCACTATGGTGAGGCATGCTGTCTTTCTGGGGAAAAATTCGTTATGTACGTTTTTCCCTCTGTATTTGTATGTTTCGCTTGGGGTTCACAAGCATTGCTCACCCCTGAGTTACAGCCAAATGCTGGAAGACTTTGCCTTTCACCCGACCTGATAGCCAAGGCATCGAGAAGAGGTCTGCTTGACCCAACCTCCTGTAGCAGCTACACAAGAAGCAGTTCTTCTGGCAGTACATCCCTGTGTGTTCAGGGCTGGGAGACCTTCCAGCTTTCCATGCAAGCACAGGCTTTTTCACCAAGCGGCAACGGATATAGCTGGATATCTCTTGAAGTCCTCTGCAACACTGTCCCAGGGACTGGATCCGTCTTCGCTGGTGGGTGTCGTTAACGGAACTATTTCTGGGGTCAGAGTCGCTCTTCAAGCCTGGACTTCATCTTCTCTGCCAAGGGTTGCTTCTCTCCCTTTCATTTGTGAAGAACATAGGCCCTTGCCACCTAGTCTTCTGTCTGAAGTAGCCTTCTTCTCCTCAGTCGAGATTTAGCTACTGATGAGAACCCTCTTCGGTCTTGCTGTCCCAGGGAACTGTTCCCTGGGTAGCATGTGACTTAGGACCATCTCTCATCTCACTCCTGCCTTGGCGTAGAAGATGGAAAGATAAGGTAAAGGGGATCAATACCTTGACTCCTTCTCAGATGTCATAGGTGGACTCCAAATCCATCGGCATCTATTGTCGGGTTCGATTCCTTCTTGTTCCCCTCCTCCTTGGACTTGGTGTTGATGATCCAGATCGTTCATTACTTTGTCCTATTAGGGAGCTGTGGTACTTTCCGAAAAGGTTTGACATTTCTAACCTGGATGTCGTCAACGTTTTTGCTAGTACTCTCTTTCCCAAGGAAGTTAACGACACATCTTTCCTGACTTCATGAAGTGATCGAAGGAGTTACTTGGCAGCTGACAGCGACAATACCGGTACCCTCCACCCTAGAGCTCACGAAATCAATGGCTTGGTCCATCCCTTGCATTCTGGAAGTTTCTGTCGGTCTGGAAGCAAGACGTGGTCTCATAGACCACACTTTGTCTTCCTGTGGTCTTGTCCACTGGCCCTTGGAATCTTTTTTCCTTGGCCCTGTGGTGGCTGCTCAACAAGTTGTGTTTTCTTACCCGGCTCCTTCAAGAGGACTAGTAGCATCTCGCCTAAGGTGTTGGTTCTGGAAGTGAAAAGGATACCGAGAGTGACTGGCCTCTCTTCCTCCTCCTTCCCATCCTCCTACTTCTCCTTCAGGATGAGAATAGGACTCAAACCAATACTTGCTGGATCTGGCACTGATGCAGTAAGACTACTCATTGAGCACCCGTTCTATTTTTCTTCTAGAATCAGAGAAGCAATTCCGCTCCTTCCTCTAGCAAGGGGAGGAAGGAGAGACTGGCAATAAGGGAAACCCTATCTTTGCTTTTCCTTACTGCCTCCGACTCTAGATTCTTCCAGCCTATTTCGTAGGAGTTACGTTTCCTCACTCATGCAAAAAGGTCCAGTATATGACATTTGATCTTGCAGTTCCTACACTCCGATCAACATGTCAGAGGCACGGTACTCCTCCTTGCTCTTTCGACCAGGAGGAGTATCCCAGGTGTGCAGAACTCCAGTCAGTTCAGGAGACTCACTCAAATTCCTCCCTCCAACCAATGAGTCTTCCTAATGTAAAGGACCGATGGTTTGCATATCGTGTTGGAACAAATCACAAATTTTGAAAGTAAATTGTATTTTTCCTAACTACAGTACAACCTTGGTACTCGACACTAATTCGTTCCAGAAGAAGTGTCGAGATTTGATTTTGTCGAATTCTGAGTTAATTTCTCCCATAAGAAGTAACTGAAAATGGATTAATCCATTCCTGACCACCAGTCATTACCCCAACCTTGCCTTTTTATACAAAACTTTACACAAATTACAATTAATTAAGTTCAGAGTTGAATAACTTACCGTATCAGAAGCACTTTTTACATTTTTAAATGCATACTGTATAAAAAAAATTGGCCTATGACCAATGCGGCCGTATTAACGATGATAGACCGAGCGCCATAGGCTAGGCTAGGTAGCCTATAGGCTCTACCAGAATGTACTGCAACGGGTACACATGAAAACTGTTGTTAATAATGATAACATTGAAAAACAAGCCAGATTATCACATTAAATTAATAATACAGTATTTATAAGCTGAATTACTGTATGTCTATCATAATATTAAGAAAAATTTCCTAAATTACGTCAGAACTCGGCAGCATGTGGCAGATGTAAACAAACCACAGCGCTGCCCTGGTGGTGTATCGCGGTACTAATTACGTAAACATTGAGTATTTATGGTACATTTCATACAAAGTCTACTGGAATAGTGTACAAAATCACTGTAGAACATCTTTCAGTAACAAAATCACTGTAAAACATCTTTCAGTAAATATTTACTGAAAGATGTTTTACAGTGATTTTGTACACTATTCCTTGTATGAAATGTACCATAAATACTCAATGTTTATGTAATTAGTACCGCGATACACCACCAGGGCGGCGCTGTGGTTTGTTTATATCTGCCACAAGCTGCTGAGTTCCGACGTAATTTAGGAAATTTTTCTTAATTTTATGATAACAGACATACAGTAATTCGGCTTATAAATACTGTAACAGTAATTCGGCTTATAAATACTGTATTATTAATTTAATGTGATAATCTGGCTTGTTTTTCAACAGCAGCAGCAGCATGTGTGGGCTTTAAATGCTTTTAAATAAGCATGGGAAGAACGCCACCAACAATGCCAACTAGTGGCAGCCAGCCGAAACTCTTTTTTTCTACAAACATCTTATGATTCATCAGGTCGGATTCCAGTTTGTTGTTTGAGCTCCGACGCAAAATTTACTCAAAATTTCATGTTGAAATCCGATTATGTCGAGTTCTAGTACAGTTGAGGACTGGGGTTCTACTGTATACAATCCTGAGGTCCTTTACATTACATATTATGCCCGCCTCATGCCACCCCTCAATCTGAACCTGGACCAAAAGGCAAACTGGAATGTTTACGTCCGGGTAGGTGGGTATTCCTGCCTACCTGGAGGTAGTTACTGCCTAACTACCTTGCTCAAAAGTTTAACGGCCGTTTCCAGCACACAAAGTAATTCCTAATGTAAAGGACCTCAGGTTTGTATAGTTAGGAAAAATACAATTTACTTTCAAAAATTGTGATTTTTTTTACCCCCTTAATACTGCATAGTACCGGGTACACAGAGGTGGTATAGGCCTCTTAAGATTTTGTTGTCTATGTAGGGACTACGTCCTCTCTCCCTGAAAACTCCATTTTTTACTCCTTTAACCCTTAAACGCCGACTGGACGTACCATACGATGACTAAAATTGTCTGTTGGGTGCCAAGTGGACGTAAGGTACGTTGACTACAAAATGTTTTTTTTAAATATTCGTGGAAAAATAATTATAGGCCTAGTTTGCGAAAGGTTTTAAATCACACGCCTTGAGGGATGCTAGGAGTTCACGGATCACGCTATTGTTTTGTTTAGAAGCATCACCTAGCCGCGCATGCACCAATTTCTTCCTTCCCGCACTACAAAGCATCAGCGGCGCATCGTCGGAGAGCGATTTCTTGATGCATCCGTGTTTTGCAGAACTTTGGCGAGTGTTCGTGTATTTGTGACGCAACAGGACGTTTGCAGAGATGTCCCAATGTTGTCAGGACCGTGAAAGGCGAAAATTGCCTGTCGGTAGTGAGCATGTGAGGCAAGTTTTAGACTGGAATGGTGGAGAGGGACCAAGCACCCAAGGTGACCCAGCTTTTCAACGCCATGTTGTGCGGCCACGTGTGACCGAAGGGGACCAAGAACCACATCCCGTGCCGTTTACGACCCCTAGGAAGGATCGGGGTGTCCTGAGGGGCATCCGTAAGCATTGGGGAGGCCTCCAACAAAAGGACATTTACGAGTACTTGGAGCTCGATCGAGAGCAGGTGGAAAGTCCTCATTTCGATGGCAGTTGGTCATCTAGTGATGAGGACATCACGCCCGATGTTAGCGATGACAAGTATTTGCCCTCAATGTCCATACGGGAGCCACAGCAGGAAAGTGAACTGGAATTTAGTGGTTTCAGTGCGTATGAGGGAGAGTCTTAGAAGGAAGAGGAGGCACCGATTGTGGCTGGTGGGGACGAGACAGAAAGTGATAGTGAAAGTGAAGGAGATGGGCAAGTGGGGAGGGTGGGAGTGCGAAGTCGGGCCTGTAGAAGTTCGCAACATCGCGGCATCTTGGGTGAAGGCCGTTCGTCCGAAAGTGATGAGGGGTGGTTGGAGGACCCCATTCACGGTAGCACCTGGACTGACTGTCCCTGTGCCTCTCACTGCACTGGGGTTCATTCAGCTCTTCCTGACGCCGGAATTGCTGGGATACCTCGTTGCAGAGACGGCCGATTACGCTTGGTACTGCTGTGAGGAACTGCAGACGACATTGTTATATCGCTGGCGGGGCTGCAACCTCACGGACATAGCACATTTTTTGGGGCTCCACATTTTTTTTGGAATGATGCCTGCTGCCGACATCAGGCAATATTGGAGCCGGAATTTTTTTGTAAGTACGCCCAGTGTGCCCGGCATTATGCCCCGTGATAGTTTCCTGGCGTTGGACAGGTATTTCAATGCCTTCAACCAAAGGGCCATACCCTGGAATAACCCCGACCGCCTCATCTTAGTCCGCCCAGTGTTGGACTACATTCGTGAACGGTGCCAGTTTCTCGTGGTTCTTTCCAAGAACCTTTCTTTGGATGAGGGGATGGTGCCATACAAAGAGCGTCTAAGTATAAAAGTGTACAACCCCAAGAAGCCAAAGAAATATGGTGTGAAGTTATTTTTTATTACAGTACGTTGTGGACTTCTCTGTGTATTCTGGGGTCTTCTCCACGCTGTGTGACACTGTCTTCGGTCTTGTGGATCGTTTCCGTAACCAGGGATACCACCTGTTTATGGATAATTATTATAACTCGGTATCCCTGGCCCAGGAACTGTATGAAGGAGGTGTGCATGTCAGTGGTACCCTTCGGTTGGTGTGTGGGGCCCCGAATGTCCTCAAGAGGTTCGCTAGCCAGCCGCAACATCTGGCAAGAGGAGAGACAGAGTGGCGGCAGAAGGGAGATGTCTTCGTCATCTGTTGGAAGGGGGTCCGACTCGTGCCCATGATTACGACAAGTCATGAGACCATCCAAGAAGAGATCGTTCAGCGGAAGAAGACACGTCGGCAGGGCCGAGTTACGTATGAGGAATTTCGTGTCCAACGGCCTACTGTCATCGGGCACTATAATAGGCACATGAGAGAATTTGACCTCTTTGATCAACTCATCCAGTATTATCCCTTTGCCAGGAGAACCAGGAGGTGGACACAGAAGCTCCTCAAATACATCCTTTGGTTGGCCCTCCAGAATGCCTACATCCTCTACTGTGGGTACAATTCCGACGCCCGGAGGTTGTCCCACATCCAGTTTCTTGAGGTGGCTGGGAATGCCCGCATAAACTTTAATCCAGAGGAGTGGCCTTCCAACACCGGCCCTCTGCCCCGAGAGGATAGGGCAGATGTCGCTAGGAGGGCTAACCTCGGTCTTCCTGCTCCTGCCAACGCCACCCCTGCTGCCTCCACCCTTGATGGTGCCACCGCCCTCCCTTGATGATGCCGCCGCCCTCCCTCACATTCCAATGTCCCGTCAGATAGTGGACCCTGTGTGTCGGCTGCAGGCAGGGGATCTCACACTGGAGCTCCTAGAAGGGCGTAAGCAGAAACGGTGCCGGGTGTGCCATATGAATGGCAGAAGAAGAGACACCCGGTACGTCTGTCGCACCTGCAAGGTAGCACTTTGCAGGTTCGGGGAGTGTGACAGTAAGTACCACACTGCGGTCATATATTGGAGTGCACCTACCCAAGGGACACCGGAGGGCGCAGCGGACCGCCGAAGGGCGGCCCATCCGCAGTAAGGGCGCGCGTCTCCCCCCTCCACCTGTGCCTCGTCATGTCGAGAGGAAAAAAAATGCAAGACTCTTCAATGGAGGAGGGAGAAAACAAGAACAGAACGAAGAGTCAGGATTACAAGTGAGTATTCTGCATTGATTTTATATTTAGTTTTGTATTTATTACAGGTTTTTATATATCTGTATTTATTGGTGTTTTGTATATTATTTCGTTTTATGCAAAAATAAGTTTTTCACCTGCATTCCTTTTAGTTATGTATTCGTACCAAAAGAAAAAAATATATAATATATATATGTGTATGTATGAATGTATATAATGTATATATATATATATATATATATATATATATATATATATATATATATATATATATATATATATATATATATATATATATATATATATATGGGTCTTTTTTGGTAAGCCAAAACTCTTACATTCTTGTAACATTCAATCATTTACCTTCATTTTGCAGCAAACGGGAAGTCTCTAGCACAATATTTCGAGCTATGGTGAATTTTTGAAAAAAACTTTTTCCTTCTCTCTGCGCGTGGTAACTCTGCTGAAAATCTTAGCATTTCTTGAGTCACCTTGTCGTAATTTTCGCACCATTTTATATTAGGCGTTACATAAAGTGTTATACATCAAAATGTGCACAATTTCATGTAGAATACAACAAAAATAACTCATTGTTGTAGCATTTACCAGTTTTGAAATATTTTCATATAAATCATGATAAGTGCCAAAATTTAAACCTTCGGTCAACTTTGACCCGACCGAAATGGTAGAAAAATGCAATTGTAAGCCAAAACTCTTACATTCTAGTAACATTCAATCATTTACCTTCATTTTGCAATAAACGGGAAGTCTCTAGCACAGTATGTCGATTTATGGTGAATTTTTGAAAAAACTTTTTCCTTTTCTCCGCGCGCAGGAACTCTGCTGAAAATCTCAACATTTCTTGAGTCACCTTGTCGTAATTTTCGCACCATTTTATATTAGGCGTTACATGAAGTGTTATACATCAAAATGTGTGCAATTTCATGTAGAATACAACAAAACATAACTCATTGTTGTAGCTTTTATCAGTTTTGAAATATTTTCATATAAATCACGATAAGTGACAAAATTTGAACCTTCGGTCAACTTTGACTAGACCGAAAGTCGAAAAACGCAATTGTAAGCCAAAGCTCTTACATTCTAGTAACATTCAATCATTTACCTTCATTTTGCAACAAACAGAAAGTCTCTAGCACAATATTTCGATTTAGTGTGAATTTTTGAAAAAAAACTTTTTCCTTCCCTCCGCGCGCGGGAACTCTGCTGAAAATCTCAGCATTTCTTGAGTCACCTTGTCGTAATTTTTGCGCCGTTTTATATTAGGCGTTACATAAAGTGTTATACATCAAAATGTGCGCAATTTCATGTAGAATACAACAAAAATAACTCATGGTTATAGCTTTTATCAGTTTTGAAATATTTTCATATAAATCACGATAAATAGAAAAAATTCGAACTTCGGTCAACTTTAACTCGACCAAAATGGTCGAAAAATGCAATTGTAAGCTAAATCACTTACAGTCTAGTAATATTCAATCAATTACCTTCATTTTGCAACAAACTGGAAGTCTCTACCACAATATTTCGATTTATGGTGAATTTTTGAAAAAAAAAAATTTTTACATCCGCGTGTTATGAATTCATGCATCATTTTGCGATAATATTTTCTCTGTGTTGCTTTGATCGTTTTACAATTTGTTATATACTAAAATCATTCCAATTTGGTTTACAATACAACTAAAAAAAATAACTCATTAGCTTTAACCGTTTTGCTCACATCGCGATTTGTATACAATTATATATGAAATTTTTATTTGTGCTGTCATATATTCCAATATTTATATATGATAATGATATTTTTTTTCATTTCTGATGATTGCATACTAAACTTCAGCCAATGACAAAAAAAGGAGCCAAAAATGAACTCTTAATCTTAAAAACTAAGCGTGCTGTGATTTTTTTAAAAAAACTTTTTTTCCGCTTCGGCGCTCACTCCCGAACGCCGCCGGCATACGGGAGACGCTTTTGTAAATAGAGGCTTAGCGTTTAAGGGTTAATATTGCATAGTATTGGGTACATGGAAGCGGTAGGCCTCTTAGGATTTTGTGTTGTCTATGTAGGGTTACTTTCTCTCTCCCTCAAAACTCCATTTTTTTTACCCCTTTAATATTGCACAGTACCAGGTACAGTACACGAAGGTGGTAGGCCTCTTAAGATTTCGGTTTGAAGGGTGTAGAGCAAAACAAAGAGCATCAGAGGTTGTCCACTACTGCCAGGTGTATGATGAAGCAAAACATTGCTGGCTATCCACATTCGCACATTTGGATATTATTACTTATATACAGTACATGATAAAAATTTAGTACAGTACGTACGTAACTTTTAATTTGGAAACAAGTGTAATCTCTGAAACACAGTACTGTATGTATAGTGTAGATGAGAAAGTGTTTACATGGCAACCAAGGTCTCATGCCTGATTTTTTTTATAGACAGAGATGCACGTGTGCATTTCTGTTCGGTGGTAAACGCCTTCTTAAGCTTCTCGGTAAAGAAGAGGTTAGCCTGAGGTCAACTCAGAGATGCTGCTTACAAAGATATTTTATGGAAAAAAATATGTTAGGGTATCAACATTTATTGAAAGATGTTTTACAGTGATTTTGTACACTATTTCAATAGACTTTGTATGAAACTTACCATAAGTTAATATTGAACGTAAACAATGTTTATGTAATTAATACCGCGATACACCACCAGGATGGCACTTTGGTTTGTTTACATCTGCTCATGCCACAAGTTGTCTAGTGCCGACGTAACTTAGGAAATTGTTCTTATGTTTGTGATAACAGACATAATTTGGCTTATTTTTAATATTTTATTAATTTACTGTAATAATGAGGCTTGTTCTTCAATATTATTAACAAGAGTTTTTGTGTGTACATGTTACAGTACATTCTGGTAGTGCCTATAGGCACCACGGTAATACGGCCACATTGGTCATAGGCCAGTTTTTTATACAGTATGCATTTAAAAATGAAAAAAGTGTGTCTAATACAGCAAGTTATTTAACTCTGAACTTATTTAATTGTAATATATGCAGTGTTTTGTATAAAAAGGCAAGATTGGGGTAATGACAGGTCAGGAATGGATTAAACCATTTTCAGTTATTTCTTGTGGGAGAAATTGATTCAGAATTGGATTAAATCAAATCTCGACGCTTCATCTGGAATGGATTAGCATTGAGGACCAGGGCTGTACTGTATATACACATGCATACACACACACACACACACACATATATATATATATATATATATATATATATATATATATATATTTATATATATATAAATATACATAGACATATATACATGCATATATATATACATATATCTTCCTCTTTTAACGTGCTTGTTTTTTCCCATTTATATACAGTATATATATATATATATATATATATATATATATATATATATATATATATATATATATATATATATATATATATATATATATATATATATATATTTATATATACACACACATATATATACATTATATATATTATATATACATATATATATATATTATATATAATGACTGGTGGTCAGGAATGGATTAATCCATTTTCAGTTATTTCTTTTTGGAGAAATTGATTTGGAATTGGACTAAATGAAATCTCAATCTCAACACTTCTTCTGGAACGGATTAGCATCAAGGACCGGGGCTCTACTGTATATACATATACATACATATATATATACATATATATTATTAAAAGGACCTCATTCAAACTGGATGGTATCTATACATTTATACATACATATATATATATATATATATATATATATATATATATATATATATATATATATATATATATATATATATATATATATATATATATATATATATATATATATATATACATATATATACATACACACACACACACATATATATATATATATACATATATCTTCCTCTCTTAACATGCTTGTGTTTCCCATTTATATATACATGTGTGCATATACAGGCAGTCCCCGGTTTACTGACGGGGTTCCGTTATTACGCCGCGTCGTAAACCGAAAATCGTTGTAAACCGAAAAATCGTCGAAAATCATCAAAAATCATAAGAAAACCTTACTTTTAATGTTTTGGGTGCATTAAAAACGATTTAAACTGCATTTTTATTGAGTTTTTCATCAAGAAAACATCCAAATTACGATTATTCTGCTGTGTTGGAGCCATATTTCTTCTGTCGGACTGGCATACGACGCGTTGTAACCCCGAACATGCGTCGTAAACCGGAAATAATTGCTGATGAATATATTTGAAAAGCGTCCGAGTCGCAGAACGCCGTAAGTCGGACCTGTCGTATATATATATATATATATATATATATATATATATATATATATATATATATATATATATATATATATATATATATATATATATATATATATATATATATATATATATATATATATATATATATATATATATATATAATATTCTAATGCTGTGGTTTTAGTAATGCAGTAATCTCCCCTCAGTCATGGTGTGTATGTGTGTATTGATGTATACTGTATAATTTTGTATTCAGATGTGCATATGCTGTAACAGAATTAGCATAAAGTTACAGTGATTAAATACTGTATGGTTGAGAGAAGGACGATGTGTGGCGTGTAGAGAGAAAGACAGAGAGTTGTTTCTATAAATAGGTGGGTTGTTAACATTCAAAACTGTTGAAGTAACGCATTCCATTGGGGCTTGCTCAAAACACTGTTGGGTGGAAAATTCAATTACGTAAGTTGCCTAACATCATTCAGGAATTTTCCATGAGACAATATCTTTCCCTTCTATTATAGTAACTAGAAATCCTTTTGTTCTGAAACTATGTAATAATAAGTGTTATTATTAACTGTAATTCCATTTTTTCTAAATAAAAATCTCGTCTAGAACCTGTTCACACACTCGACCCTACCCATCAGCGTGTGGACACCCATACGATTCTTACAAAGGGGAATCATTCTGAGACCTATAGCCGTGTTGAAGAGAGAAGCGGTTCTCTCTCTCTCTCTCTCTCTCTCTCTCTCTCTCTCTCTCTCTCTCTCTCTCTCTCTCTCTCTCTCTCTCGGGACTTTGCATGTCCTGTTGTAACGTAACTGATAATTTTGGTAGACAAGGGTCACTCGTTACTTTTAACTGTTTAATTCCGTAGTAAATGTGTCTGAGTTATCTGAACAGTGTAACATAATTATTGGTTTTTAGTGCACAAAATATATTTACAGTGATTATATGTAAAGATACTTTTTTCATTTTTAATACTTTTTCCATGTTGTATGTTTTATGCTTTATCTTTTGACGAAGTTTATATATATGTGGTGTGTTTGCTATTGCCTTAATTTTTGCTTTACATTTTTTGATATTTAATTTTTTGCAGAGTATATTTCTGTGTCTTTTGTATCCACATTTGTATATGATTGATTTAATTGCCTTATTTTGTTTAACACTTGGGAATTAATTTACTTATATTTCCTTTCAATCAAATTTTGTTACTTAACAATTTAAATTTTACTTTAATAATTTTTTGATTAATTAATAAATTAATTTCTGATTTAATTTTGACTGATAATTCATTCAGATTTAATCCAATTTTGTTTTGTTTTCAAGTAATAATAAATTTCCCAGAGACTGTTAATGTCATGTACAATCTTTGAATTTAGAAATAAATTTTTTATTTAAAATTACTATCTCAGAGTTTCATTTGTGGACTCACCAGTAATTGATTCACCAGTAATTTTGATTTGAATTAGATACAGAGTGGTAAGTGAAATGTTTTCCTTCAAGTAATTGAAGTGAGCTCGAACCAGGGAAATAAAATTACTTAGATTTTATAATGTTATTGGAGTGATGCCCTTTGATTTTACCTCACACCTACTTTAATGAACTTTTCTTGATTGACAAGTTTTAAAAGGGATCACTGTTGCCTTTAGAAAAATCAGTCATTTTTTATGTATGATGAGGATTCAGGTGTCTGGCTGTTGTGAGGTAACTATAATTGTCAAATAAATGGTAAGTTTGGTAATCAAATATCAAGCACTTAGATACCAGGTTTAATCTGAAGATTGGATACTGGACACTTCGTCACATATATAAATGGTGCCCAGACCCGGGAAAACAGATCACAAATATCACTCTGGTTTATACTGATGGTGTTAGGGACATATTTTGTTAGGAGAGTGACCATATAGTTGTTTTAGTTTATTAGGAGAGTGACCATATAGTTGCTTTTTGCATTTTATTGTATTGAATTGTTGTCATATTGAATGCACAGTGGAGTGAGATAGCAGTAGCATGTGGTGGTCAGGTGTCTGCCAACATGGTAAAGGCACAAATAAAATTCATTGCAATCCAAGCATTGATGGACTCTGGTAAAATAGATGAAGAGTTAGGAGAGGCACAAGAGTTGTTGAATGCAGCTGAGGCAGAACTTATAGATAAACATGAGCAAAAGAAAGAGAAAAGTGATGCAGAAGCAGAGCTTAGACGTATAGAAGCAGAAGGAAATTTGATTAAGCTGAAAATGCAGGCAGAAAGAGAAAGAGAAGACAGAGCAAAATGAGAAAGAAAAGAAAGAGAAGAAGAGAAAGCTGCTGAAGAATTAAGGAAAAGAGCAGAAGAAGAAAGAGAGATATCTAGGCACATGAGAGACATGGGAAGGTTGAAAGCTACAGCTGAATTGCCCGTAACACCATCTAACCCTACTCAAGGTAATTCAGACACTGTATTTGATGTAGTAAGAGTGCAGCAGTTACTTTCAAAGTTTACAGAAGCATTTTTTTATATTTAATTTTTTGCAGAGTATATTTCTGTGTCTTTTGTATCCACATTTTTATATGATTGATTTAATTGCCTTATTTTGTTCAACACTTGGGAATTAATTTACTTATATTTCCTTTCAATCAAATTTTGTTACTTAACAATTTAAATTTTACTTGAATAATTTTTGATTAATCAATAAATTAATTTGATTTAATTTTGACATGATTAATTCAGATTTAATCCAATTTTGTTTTGTTTTCAAGTAATAATAAATTTTCCAGAGACTGTTGATGTCATGCATAATCTTTGAATTTAGAAATAAATTTTTGTATTTAAAATTACTATCTCAGAGTTTCATTTGTTGACCCACCAGTAATTTTGATTTGAATTAGATACAGAGTGGTAAGTGAGATGTTTTCCTTCAAGTAATTGAAGTGAGCTCGAACCAGGGAAATAAAATCACTCAGATTTTATAATGTTATTGGAGTGATGCCCTTTGATTTTACCTCACACCTATTTTAATGAACTTTTCATGATTGACAAGTTTTATAAGGGATCACTGTTGCCTTTAGAGAAATCAGTCGTTTTGTATGTGTGATGAGGATTCAGGTGTCTGGCTGTTGTGAGGTAACTATAATTGTCGAATAAATGGCAAGTTTGGTAATCAAATATCAAGCACTTAGATACCAGGCTTAATCTGAATATCAGACACTAGACACTTTGTCACAATATATATATATATATATATATATATATATATATATATATATATATATATATATATATATATATATATATATATATATATATATATATATATTGTCATAACCTGGTCGGTCTTGGCTGGTGAGAAATTGAAACAAAGTTATTATTGATGCTGCCACAAAACCAAGAAAGCCCAGCTTATGAGCAAAAGGAAAAGTTATTTGAAAACTTACCTTAGATATTCCTGGATTTACAATTGAATGAGGAAGGTCGCCATTTGGGAATTAGAATTCCTTTTACAAATTTACAGGGGTTTATTTAGAGACTTAGCAAGTAAACAATGAGACAACAAACAGCATGATAACTAAAGGGCAAACTCATAATTAGGACACATGGAATAATAATGCAATGATTGGCAACAAGCAAGTTGATTAAATATGGGACCAATGTGCAATACAATCAGTCCAATGATGATAATAACATTCAGTCTTGCCCTGTTTACATGAAATAGTCTCAGATAATGCAAATGATGGAACTCCAGGATGGGAGGATAATTCATGTGAACATTTCGGGCCACAACGGAATTTGGTAATGACTGCGACCAGGAATTTTCAGGATTTTGGTGGCAGACGAGATACTGAAGTACGGATTGCTATCGGCCGCTTGTCTCTCCTGAAAGAGACGTTCTAGGTTAGGAATGACGGTACACACTGAAGGAAATGGAATCCCCCCCTGTAAATGGGGATACTCTACACTTAATTGTTAACCCCTATGAGCCCAGCAGATAATTATAATGAAATCACGTAGGCACAATCTGGGAATTGTAGCAGCTTAGGCTCTAACAATGAACACGTGATCGCACTCACACAAAGAGAAAATTAACACGGATATTGCTAAACCTAAATAGCCCGTAAATTGCTCTGGGGGAGGGATGGTGGATGGTTATCACGGGATCTTTACTTGAATTCAAGGCACGTAGATGGCGAGATATGGGATGCAGGCAGGACTCGAACAAAGGAGGATTGCTTTGTGGAGGAAGGAGGTAAAGTTTAAAGAAATGGAATTTTAAGGAGTTTAAGTAAAAGGGGGAAGGGCTGGCTATTGACTACTTGCAACGTACGAACCTTTTATGACCATTGTTGGCGCCGAACAATCGTCCCAGTTGTCCGTTGAAGTCAGTTCAACCAGCGGAGCGGGAAAAACTGCAGCACGTGCGCTACAGATGAGGTCACAGGAGTATCTGCTGGCTTCCAAAACATGGGGTCTTGAGCTTCGAGCTTTTGGGCCACCCGTACCTGCAAGTATGTCAAGAGAACCAGCAAAGAGGGCAAAGGAAAAGCACACTTATCATTAGG